>NC_046289.1:16742500-17010000 GCF_004115265.2 Rhinolophus ferrumequinum
ATGTCAAGAATGAGTATACTATCATCTTATAATGAATTACTCTCAAGAGGAGCCTTACTTGATTACTCAGTCCTTGTTTTCAGGCAGCATGACTAATAAAAACTGTGAACAACCATCCCAATGAAAAACATTGGGAGGGGTGTAAGAAGGCATTTGTTAAATTGTGTCAATGACCAGGAATGATAATCAGGAAATCACAGAGGACAAGTTTAAAGTGAAAGCAGGAATGCTGGGCACAGTACCAAAGCAAAATTGTGCCATGAAGGTTTTTAATGAGACATGACATTTTTGAACTTTTCCTTACCTATATTTTGAACTTTTCCTTACTAGGTAAGGGGCAGGATATAAAGTACAAGATCGCTTCAGGTAAGAAATCAAGTGAAAAATACATTAATTGTACAGTTCCCAATTTTGTGAAGATAAAATATGACTAAATCTCTAAGAAAAAGGAACTGACTAAGAAACAAAGCTTTGCAAAGAGGGCAAAAGAAATCAGTCCTCCTAATAGATAACCAGAAGCTGACAGTCATACAATACATTCATGGATCAAAACATAAAATGAAGAGCATTTTACTTACTAGAACTGAATGATAGCTAAAAAACTGTGCATCTAAAACTGTGGACTGCAACAGTTTTGTTGCACATTTAATGTGTAATTACTCAACTTATATTTTCACCAAGAAAAAAAGGGTTATTAAAAAACAGGATTTGAAAAGTTTTAATAGATGATGTATTACAGAATTATACACTTGAAACTTATGTAATTTTACTAACCATTGTCACCCCAATAAATTTTAATTAAAAAAAAGTTTTATTCCTCATGACTGTGCAACAAAAGCACTGAGTCTAAGTTTGGCAGGTGTCCAAGGGACTTAAAATTTCCCTAATTCATCCATAAATAGAACAGTTAGTTTCTCAGATGAAGGGATATGGTAACTTCACATGCCACTATACATCTATTTGCAGTTTATCTTGCTTCTTAGGAAAAGGAAATTGTCAAAAAAAACATAAATATGACTTAGGAGAACATGAAAACTGAAAACCAAATCCTTGACCAAGCAGTTTTGCCTTTCACTTGGGAGGAGTCGATTGTAGAGATTGCAGATGACATCATCAGTTATTGAAATTGATGGAGCTGCTAAGATAACATTCTTCACCCCAGTGTAAACACTGATGGATCCTTCGAGAGATGCCTTACATTGCAAGTCTGGGAGTTACTTTATGGGTCTGACAAGTGTGACCTTTAAAATAATGTATTTGCTATAAAAGAGGAAAGAAAAGTCTTTATAACTAAAATATATTGGCTACAAAATTACTTTCCAGCAAGTAGTCTGATTACAATCAAAATAACATACCAAAATGAAACAGTTTACCTGTGATCAATTTAATGTAGTTATAAAATGCTAATTATGAGAGCAAACACATTCAAGTTTTGTAGTACCTATGTCTATAAAACTCACAGAGAATCTAACATTCAGTGATGTGTAGCACATATGGGTAAGCAGATGGCTGAAGTATTATTTTTAAAAACAGGAATTTTGCTGACAAAATACAGAATAGGAATGGTGTGATTGGACAGCTAAGAGGATGTTATTTATGAGGCAGTAAACTCATGCTCAGTAATTGGATTCTTGTAAATGGCAAATAAAAAGGACTTGGGGCGGGGGATGAGGGTTTGCAGATATAGAAATGGAGAAGAAATTCTTCTTACACTATACCTATTTGTAATTTTCATCGTAGCTCATCACCTTTCACTTTCTTGGCTTTAACAGAGCTATAAGAGTAGGAGGTCTGTCTTAACATATCAAGCATGATTCATGCAAATAATTAACTTTTGCCTTTTTGATACAATTCTGGGGGGCAAAAACATAAGAAAACAATTCTGTACACAATGTGATATACAAGTATAGGTGATGTATTATAGAATTGTACACTTGAAACTTATGTAATTTTACTAACCATTGTCACCCCAACAAATTTAATTAAACAAACCAAAAGCTGGTGTGGTAATATTTATATCAGACAAAATAGACTTTAAAACAAAGACTTAAATGGCCACTTAAAATAACTTGGTCAAAGGGTTCAAACTGTCAGTTATAAGATGAGGAAGTTCTGCGAATCTAATGTACAGCATGGTTACTATAATTAATAATACCGTATTCTATAAAAAATTTGCGAAGAAAGTACCTCTTAAGTCATCTTAAGCGTGCTCTAAACACATACACACACACACACACACACACACACACACACATACACACAAGGTAACTATGTGAGGTGTGAGTGTGTTAATTACCTCAATTGTGGTAATTATTTCACAATGTATACATATATCAAACCATCACATTGTATATCTTAAATATAGAGGGTACCCAAAAAATGTATACACATTTTAAGAAAGGAAAAAACTGTATTAAAATTGTAATACTCAATATATACCAATAACAAAAGATGAATACAAGTCATGTGTATACATTTTTGGGCACCGCCGGTGTACACAATTTTTGTTTGTCAGTGACACCTCAAAGCTGAAAAGAAATATATTGCTGATTCGATGCCTCTTCTTTGAACTACTTTAACACCTTGTTTATATCCTCAATATTCATCATATTTAACTGAGATTCCTGGAACCTGCATGCCTTCTTGAATTTTCTATCACTTTGCAGAAATCATAGATTGTCTCTTGCACATAGTATTTTATTCTTTTAACCAGTAATTAGACTTGGCCAATAATAAATGGTCAGTAAAAATTTAATGAATACATTCATGAAACCCTATTAGTCAATTAATATATTTAAACCATCATATTTAAAATTGCAGCAATTTTGGGGGAGGTGAAAGTTTAACTTCTCTTTAATAATAACCATTTTTTAAGAAAGAGGTTTAATAATTATATAATTAGCTTAAATCTCAAATTCCCTGTCTAAATTTGTATTATTGCATTAAATTAAATTTGTATTATTGCACAACAATGAGGTATAAACTACATTTCAAGACCTCTAAAGATCAAGTACAGGATTCACATGTTAACTTTTCCAAATATGTATAATCAAGTTTTCCTCACATTTTACTTCAAAATATTTGAAGATATTCAATTCAGTTTCATCCCCAGCTTTTGTTTTTGTTATAATGAGAGCTTGACTTAATAGAAAAATATGTAAATTGTGTGTAATGGATAATTTTATTTTAGAAGCCAACATTTTCTTGTGCTCTCCCCACCCCTCAGAAATCGATCCCATCAGATGTTCTCTTTGCTGTGGGCATCACAGACACAGGGGTGTGGTCAGCACAACCCCTGCTTCCTCGTCACCATATGACCAACCCAGGAAAGGAAGTTTCCTTCTGGGGGACAGGCCTTCACAAAGTGGGCCGGGGCCAGGAGAGCCGGTTCAGTTAGGCCTTGGTACAGCACAGGTTATCCATTAAGGACCCCGGAAGTATAACAAATTCAATTTTCTCAATAAAATAATAGAAACCCCCCCACACACACACACACACAAACTACAACAACAACAACAACAACAACAAAAGGCAGGAGGAAAAAAGAAAAGAAGAAAAAAAAATCTACTATGAAACCTCAGCAGCATCCCAGCACTCAGTTTAAGTATAAAAAAGAGATGAACAGAAAACAGTGAAAAGGACAAGAAAACCAACAAGGCCACCTCCGGGGTGGTGGTCCACAGGTAGGTGCCAGGCCCACGCCCGTGCAGACGGTAAGCGCATCACTGGACAAGATGGAGCCCTCGGCCGAGAGCTGTGCCGGAAGCAGCAGCACCGCTGGCTGGTGGTTGGGGCATTTCTGTGCGCTGCAGACAGGACTGTTCCTGGTGCGGAAGAGCAATGACTAACTACCCTGGGAACTATCAGCTGTGTGTGAGCTACAAAGGCCAGGTGGGGCACTACTACATCCTGTACCAGACCAGCCAGCTCAGCTTCCACGAGGAGGTGCCCTCGGAGAAGCTCATGCTGCTGGTGGAGCACTACGCCTCAGACAGATAGACTGTACCAACCTTATCCAGCCAAAGATCATGGAGGGCATAGTGGCAGCTCAGCGCACAGTGGCAGCTGAACACTGGACCTGAAACTGCTGCAGACCACTGGGAGGAGGAACTCTGGATATCTGATGCTGGGCATTGACTGAGGGAACAACACCTCTCTTAAGGGCATAAAGAACGACACCACTGAGGCCTTTCTGGGTGTAGCCTGCGTCATGACACAACTTTGGCACAGTAAACAGGTGAAGCTTTAGGGTGTGACTGTGGAGAAGAATGTGACCAAGGGGAGCCTGGTGGGTTTTCTGCAGTGGGGGTCGGTTGGTGCTACTTGGAGACTGTCCCCTCAAGTTCTCACTAGATGTCTGCAAGGCTATGGAATACCAGGAGGGCAACAACTTCACATACCCAGACCTGGCTGCCTGCAGTGTGCTGCTGTCCAAGGGCAACATGCTCAAGGGCACCGACTCAGGCCTCATCAGAGAGTCCAGCAGCACCGGGACAGAGGTGAGCCGTGCAGCAGGTGGATAGCCCAGGAGGCCCTGAGAGAGGAGGAATTCTTCACCAAGTTGAATGTGTAGTTTCAGAATCCATCTCTGGAAAATCTACTCCTTTCGGTGAGTGCCATATCCAACAATATCCCTGAAGGACATTGTCCCTCAGGTGGAGAAGGGCTACAAGATGAACTCCCCCAATGGCTGCCTGCCTTTCCCCTAAGAGGTCATGAAGAACTGCCGGCAGCTGGACCAGCATGTGGCCCTCCTTCCTGCAGCTCTGTGAACCCTTCCAGCACCTCACAACCCATGAGATGGAATCATGATAATCCACTCCATGAGGAAAAATGATGCATAAACATATAACATTAGGATAAACTCTGGCATACATCAAGTAACATACAAAGCACCATTTGTTCACATTATCAGATTAAGCAAATAGCTAAAGATTAAAAATCAGAATTGCATTATATCAGAGACTTTTTTATCTCTATTACGCAAACTAATCATGTATGTTCACAACCACCTGCTTTCTGACACATCATTCTTGACAGTAGAGGCATCAGCCTGCAGAAGGGTAGTAGAATTCTTTGCTGGAGGGCCTGAGAAACAATGCTGAATACAGCACTGGTGTTCCCATAAAGGACTTTGGAATCAGAAAATCTGTATTTGAGTCCTATTTCAATCTCTGACTAGATTACAACTTCAGCTGATAACTGAAATTATCTAAAGTCCGCTTTTCTCACATGCATAAAAGGCAATCAATATTATTTACTTCACAACAATCTTCTTAGCTCTATGTGAGAAAATAAGTTATGCTATTAAATGACTGCCTAGCACAAAGTGACTTCTCCATAACTGTAATTATGAAGTCATGGATAGAATTGTGTTTTACAAAGCTGCTCTAGATGGCAAAGGCTAAAGACAAAGAGAATTCTAAAAGCAACAAGAGGAAAGCAGTTAGTTGCTTTCAAGGGAGCTCCCATCAGACTGTCAGTTGTTTCTCAATAGAAACTTTGCAGGCCGGAAGAGATTGGCACAAAATATTCAAAGTGATGAAAAGCAAGGACCTACAACCAAGATTATTCCACCCAGCAAGGCTATCATTTAAAATCGAAGGACAGATAAAGAGCTTCCCAGATAAGAAGAAGCTAAAGGAGTTCATCACCGCCAAATCAGTATTATAAGGAATGTTAGAGCGACTTCTTTCAGATGGGGGAAAAAAAGATAAAAAGTATGAATGATAAAATGGCAATAACTACCTATCTATCAACAATTACTTTCAAAGTAAATGTATAAAATGTTTCAATAAAAAAAATAAGGTAGCTAAATGGATAAGAAAACAAAACACATATGCTGCCTATAAGAGACTAAATTCAGATTGAAAGACACACACAGACTTAAAGGGATGGAAAAAGTTGTTTCATGAAAATGAAAACAAATAAACAAACCAAACTGAAGTAGCAATACTTATATCAGACAAAATAGACTTTAAAACAAAAGCTATAACAAGAGACAAAGAAAGACTCCATAATCCCACTTCCTGGTATTTATCTGAAGAAACCCAAAATGCTTCTTCGTGGGGATATGTGCTTCCATTTGTTCATTGCAGCATTATTTACAATGGCCAAGATGTGGAGGGAGCCTGGGTGTCCATTGATGGATGAATGGATAAAGAGGAGGTGATATATATATATATATATATATATATATATATATATATATACACACAATGCAATATTCCTCGGCCATGGAAGGTTAGGGTTCTTGCCATCTGCAGTGGCATGGATGGACCTGGCAGGCTTTGTGCTGAGTGGAGTATGTCAGATAGAGAAAGACACATGCAAAGTGATTTCACTCATATGTGGAATCTAAAGAGCAACAACAACAACAAAACAAATAAAACAGAAACAAACTGATAGAGAGAAAAATTTGATGGCTGCCAAATGGGAGGGGTGTTGGGTGACAGGGTGAAAAAAGTGAAGGGATTAAGAAATACAAACTGGTAGTTACAGAATAATCATGGGGATGTAAAATAATGCATAGGGAATATAGTCAATCATATAATAACTGTGTATAGTGACAGGTGAGTAATAGACTGTACAGGAGGATCACTTCTTAAATTATATAAATGTCTAACCACTATGCTGTACACCTGAAATTAATATAATGTTGAATGTCAACTGTAATTAATTTTTTTTTTAAATGGGGAGATGACGGGTAATGAGTGGTCTAAATTTTCAGGTATGAAAAAAGTAAGTCATGGGGATGTAACATAACAGCATATATAGCCAATAATACTGTGATAGCAGGGTATGGTGTCGGATGGTTGCTCAACTCATCATGGTGATCACCTCTTTAGGTTTATAAATGTTGAACAAGTACGGTGTATACCTGAAACTGATGTAATGTTGTATGTTAGCTATATATATATTTTTTAATAAAAATCTTTAAAACAAAGAAAAACAAAACAAAGCTGATCTAGGAAACCAACATTTGGAAACCTATGTAGGATACTACATCACGCATATAACAGATAAATTAAAATGTGCATTATTATCGAAGATAAATGATGAAGAACATCGATTCTCACATGTGTATATGCATGTATGCAGATGTGATCTATATTATATTACAACACATTAGATTTTTTTATCAAGATAAATATTTTCAAGGTTATAGCAGCAGTCCCCAACTGGAAACAACCAAGGTGGACCAAAGCAACTGCTCAAATGAGGTTCAACCCTGTGGGGGCAACAGACAGCAACATGTTTCCACAGAACTCTCTCAAATGCTGGCATTTACTGGAATATTAGTTGAAGAAATTTCAATCTTGAAGTCTAACTCAAATGAATTAAATAAGGAATACACAAAAGAAAACTAAAAGCAGCAATTTCTAACCTCTTTTCTCTTTTAGACAACCCATTTTTACATGTGTCTTTAAGCTTCATTTGTCATTTTTATGCAGATTATGCAGACATCTGTGTTTTTAGTTATGAGTTCTGAAATTGCATTTCAATTTTCCAATTATATCTTTCTACTTTGCTTTTTGCTGACACCTCCAAGTCACCATCTTTCTCCAGAACGCTTTTTGTCTAACACTGTTCCCTTTGCTGGGAGCCACATCACAGTTTTCCCAATCCTACATGGAGGAAATATCAGACTTCAGTGAGAAATATACAGGAATGAAGGAAGAGGTGAAAGCAAGAGAAGTTAATGATTTGGGTAATGTGCATTTTGTTGTTAATATATATTAAATACGGATATAGTTGTACATATTATATATAAGATTAGCACTGATCAGTTTCGCTTTATCCATTGCTCTATCCCTGTACAGTAAAAAATTAAATCAGCAGGATTGGTCATCCAAACCCTGCACATGCCGTTGAAAAGTCTGGCCCCGTCTGACTCCTCCAGATAACCTATAAGCCATGCATGATAAAAGTTTCTTTGTTTTACCTGAGATCTTGCTCCATGCCACATTATTTATAATAGTGATGTGACTTATGGTAGGGACCCTGGGCCATGTTGCATCAGTTTGACCTTGGGAGGGGCTGAAGACTGAGACTAAGACCAGACACATGCACAGTCATGCCTATGTGACCAATCCTAATAAAAACCCGAAACACAAAGGGTGCAGCTTCTTTAGTTGGTGTGTGCTGTCATACGAGTACATCACTGCCAGAAGAATTAGGAATTGTTCATATGAACCCTCTGGGAGAGGACAGTTGGAAAGTCATGCCTGGCCTCTCCTGGACTAGGCCCTACCCATCTTTCAACTTTACTGATTTTATTCTGTATCCTTTTTTGCTGTAATAAACTATACCGGTAAATGTAACAACATTTCTGTGTTCTTTGAAATGTTCTAGCAAGCCATCAATCCTGAGGGGTGATCTTAGAGAACTACAAACAAAATCTCTAACAAGTATATTTGTAAAAATGTAAAACAAACCTCACTGAGTTTTAGAGAATACTCACATTTTCAGTGTAAAAACTCAGACCTGCATTTATTTTATTTTTGTATCAGACAAAATAAGAATTTAATTAGTTCACTTATTCCAATTTCTAAAAAAAAAATTGTAAAATGTCTGAAAAATTAATAGTCTGTTTCTGAGGGTATTGGCTTAGGGAATATTTAATAAGTGAGCCACTTGTTAAAAATGTGCAAATATTTATCAATTGCACCACTTTTATCATGAATGGCACATGTATAGGCTTTCCACAGACTAGCCCAACTAAGGCAAATCTAGACGTGCCATTGGTGAGACTCATCCATGTACTAAATCTGGGATGCTCAAATCTAGAAGGAAAGCGATTTTGAAGTAACAACCCTGCTAACTAAAATTTTCTGAGGTTACAAGATCTGAAATTGGAATCAGAAAGAAATGGGTTTGACACCCTTAGTTAAGTCACTTACACTTCCAATCCTGTTTCCTAGTCAAAACACAGAGATTCCATATTTATTTTAATGAATACATATCAAGTGCTTATCATGTGCTAGATACTTTGCAGGTCATTAGATGAGAATTGAATGACACACACACACACACACACACACAAACACACACAGAGTATATGTATATATATGACAGCTTTCTTGTGGCTATTTGAAGATCTAATTACTCTTAGAGATGAATTTTTATTTTTAAATATCTAAATGTATTTAAAAAATCCAACATATATAAATCATTTTGAAAGTCCCTGGAAAGAAAACGCAATTCAAGTATTTCTTGATATATAGACTAATTTCAGTCCCGGAAGACCATCTATTAGGAGAAATTTGAGCATTATTTTCCCATTGACTATCAATAAATACTTGATGTGCCCTAACTCTTAATCAAAACGTAGAAAAAGAAAACAGGTAACATAAAAGCTAAATCTAAACAGATAATATGAAAAATGTAAATCCACAATCATTGAAATTGAAAGAAATCACATCCTCAAATTTGTTTGATTTTTATTCTCTAACAATGACCCATTGGAGATACTGAACATAATTCCCTTTTTCAATAAATTGATATAATTGATACAGTCTTAAGTAAGACCATATTTCAACCTTTGTGAATATTGCTCTGGATTCATACTTTGCTTTCATTTTTCTTCTACTGTCTCTAAAGTACATACATATAAGCACCCCAGAAATAAAGAATCTCCTTTTAGCTTTCCATAATCTGCTTTATTCTGCTTTCAGGTTTTGTTTTGTTTTGTTTCTCTAGGTAAAGTCGTAAACCCCAAATCACAGGACAAATGCTTCTTATGAAAGTCCCCACCCATTCAGTACATTTGTATATTCTAATTTTTATACAGTAGAGTTTGTTTTAGATATAGTGTTTGTGTGCATGAGTGTGTGTGATGAGTTTATACAGTAACACTGGGAAATAGTCTCTGTCATAATTTCCACAGCAAATTCTACAAACTGTTTAACCTTCAAGTAAGGGATGCCTTCATCTAAAACTTGATCACAAAATGAAGCACCTTAGAAAATATTTTAAAACTTGCCATTTGCCAGTTTAGAATGATACTTACTATTACCGGGCTGCATTCTTTCTTGTCGCATTGCACAATTAGATGTAAACATCTACATGAGCCCAACCAGACATGTCCATGAGCACTTGTCCTTACTGATGCTTGTGAAAGCTTTAATTTTGTATGCTCTCAAGAACCACAATCATGAGATTATAGCCTGAAAAATGTTTAACAGAAATGTTAAGTGATAGCCTTTTCTTTAAAAATCCCATATATGCTTTTCTTTTCTTTTTTTCCCTAATACTCTTGTATACACTCATGTTGTGTCTGCATGATTGTGACAGAACTAGTTACAAGTACATAATCAAATCCATTCACTTTGGGACATTAGGACTATGGCTTCTGGGTTTTCATCATTACTGTGGTACATTATCAGTTACTTGAGAAAAGACACAGTGAAAGAGACATTGCCCTTTTTTGGGGACCTACAATGTCAGGCACTATGCTGAGTTGTTTAAACATACTTTATTACTTCATCTTACCTGCAACTCTCTGAGGTATATGAACCCAGATATCAGTCAAAGCCATCCTGCTCTTTTATTTCTTTAAATATGCATATTCTATTTTACTTACTGACAAAGTTCCATTGCTTTTCCCAATATTTCTGTGACTATTCAGGGCTTAAATTCTCATTTATTTTCATTTTTACCAAATTGATTGTCAAATTCTAATTTGGTTTCTTCCTTTCGTACTTCTTTGTGACATCTAAAACTATGGCCTAGTGCACTTTTTAATTTTTTTTCTAAGATATCACTCACACAACTAGCAGGGTTAAATGTTACTGAAGACTTGGCTCTAAAAGCAACCAATAGTACCAAAAAAAAAAAAAATCCAGGGAAGAAGAGATTCTGAGTAAGAGAGAGAGACAATCCCACGTGGGAGAGATGTCTGATCAGGTACTTTACAGGCATCTATTTTTGTAGGAGACCTTTAACTATGACCAACTCATAGAATTTCTCATCAGTCGGTCATAAGGAACTTGGTATGGTTTGTTCAGGTCTGCTTTCTCAGTTCTGAAAGTTATTTAGCACATGGTATGTACTCAATACCTGATGAAGAATGGGCAGATTTTCTACCTAAACTATATTCAACTCCTACTATCATGCGTCTCTCTCTATTACTCAAAATTCTTCATAAACGCATCTCTCTTTCACTCACGTTTCTCTTCATTAAAATCACTAATTCCCAACTTTGTTTCATACAGCAGTTTAACTCTTGCTTTGTCTGCTCTATTTCATTCTAGCTGTGCATTGGAAAGTCAACCTTCCACAACCAAAATGACCTATCAGAAGATTTATTTCTGTTAAACAAATATAATTCTTCTTCTGGGCTTGCTTGCTGTGTGTGCACGTATGCACAAGCACACATGCAGATAACCTTTATGAAGCCCATTTTATAAAGTAGGCCAAGCTAATCTTTCAATACTATTAGATGTCTAGAAGGATTTTCTACTTTCTCAATACCATATGTTGTTTGATTTGCATATTTAATATTTTAATATTGGACACGACAGTGTAGGCATTCAATAAATAATTTTCAAAGAGTTGATTATATTAGATTAAATGATATGCTTGAATTATCTAAATATGAAGAGCAATTTTCCTCTGGAAGTTATTTGTTATTCATAGCCCCTTTTTGTTTGGTCTCTGATGTATAGAAAAGATGTCCCTATTTAGCTATCATTCTCGGGCCAGCCAACCAATGCTACAATGTTATACTGTAAAACTATTGGATCTCATTGGTACTCAGACCCACAGATATTCTGAGACAGTTATCTCTCAGATACTAATTTTCCTCATATGTAAAAAGAACTACCATTGTAGACCCTGCCTACTCATTTCCCTGAGTAGCAGATGCAGTAATTATTCAATGGAATCTGAAAAGTGATAAAGATGTTGTTGTTTAAAAATGTCATTTTTCACATTTACATGCAATGAAAGAAATCAGGTAATACATCAATAAAGATATTAAACATTTATTTGATAGACTTTTAATAAAAAAAAAAGTGCAGACTTCTTTTGATAAGCTCTAGTCATTCCCTATCTCCTTTAGACAGGATTTGAGTGGAAACTCTAACATTACCTCTCAAGTATACTTCTGAGAAGTATAATAATAGTTTTATTAAATTTATTTCATTACCAATTTCATAATTGTCTGACTATATGTTGTTAATGGGATATCATTTAAATAGAAATCCTGGTCTACGTCTACTAATATTATTACTAATGATCTCATATCAGCAAACTGTACATTACACAGAAAACATTTTTAAACACAGGTGTGGTTTTCTAAGCAATTCAGTTTTGTGGTTCCTATAAAGTTAAATGGGGAAAGAAAACAAACATATAAATGTCAAGAATGTAAATTACATTTGCACTATTTTATTTGCAATAAAAAGAGATTTATTTTACTAGAAGCAGGTAGAAACATCATTTAAAAAATGAGTTAAGAAATTTTTAAGTTCTACTTTATACTTCAGAAATAAACATTTTTCTTCATCTTGGTCTACTTTTTTTTTCATAATGATCACAAGTTCTGGAGCAGTCTTTTATAAAAGGTGCTTCTTCTTTGAATATGACTGTCAATTATAACATTAGTATGCTTTTTTTTTTTTTTTTTGACCAGAAATGCCTATTGACTTGAGCCTACTCTACTGTCCATAAGACCATCCACCGTCCTCGCCAAATCATTTTGTTGAGATAGCTTGGTTTCATACAATGGATGATGTTCTTGAATCTAAATAATGTATTTATCTTATACATCTTTAATTAAACATGTTTAACATTTTTTATCATATTCACTTAATACTCTCTGAGATATTCTAACTTAGAGGAACTACCTAACTTTTGGAATTTTGGAAAACAAGACTAAAAACAAGTAACTATCATTTTAATATAATTTGTATATTTTAAAAAACTAGAATCGATTCCATAAGTAACAAACCAATTATGAGAACGTAATGCAGACACAATCCCCTCACCCCAACCACATTCTGAAAAGAAAAGATAAAATGAATTCCACAAAAAGCTGAGTCAGAATGTCACCCAGCCATTTCCTTTGAAGTAAATCTCTTAGGCATACTAAATAAACAGAACTAGGTTAAAAACAGAGATTGAGGCAGTATCGTCAAAGTGCATTTATTTTTTCAGAAATGTCTGGAAAACTTGCAAATTGTCCTAAAAAATTAAATTCTTCTTTCTCTTTTAATCCATATGGCTTTCCCTGCCTCTTTCAGCTAGTCTAGAACAGGCCGTAGAACGAAACCCCTCCCCCAAGACCAACTTTGTTGGCTTTACTACAATGGTGTATGAAAGACAGAAGCTTCCCAGATTTGACTGAGAAAACCAGTGTGAAGTGTCTGCTGGCTGTTATTACTTTTCAAACTGCTTGGCCACTTGCAAATATGATTCTGTTTAAAAGCCAGCTGATCCTCTGCTGCTGCTCTCAGGGAGACAACTTTCCCATAGGCTCCAGCTGTTGCCACATGAGGCCTGATGCTGTTAATACCAAGGAACAAATCTAATTTTATTTTTAACTCCAACGTTACCCCAAGAAAATAATAAAAAGGGTGTTTGTGGTGTGAGGCGAATAAAGTGTTAACGAGTTACTAGAAAAAATTTGCCATGCCTGAGGAGAAATATGTTAAAAGGTTTTATAGAGAGGAATAACTAGAAAGATGCTTCTACTCATAACACAAAAGTTCTGTAATACCCTGTACATACTTTGCTTTAAAATTGTCCCTTGTTGTCTGTCCCATCAGACTAAGCTCTCCAGATTGGTGCACACAGGTGTGGCATCTAGTTAGATGCAAAGATGTTGGGAGAATAAATGAATGAAAGGATTTTAATATTAACTTTATGACTGACTAAACTGCCGTCTCTAGCTTCTAATACTCCATATTTTATACTGAAAATGTATTCCATTTATTTGAGGGAATAAACTGTCCTTATGTCTCCTCTGAGTTCAATACTTTGTGTTTCTTCTCTTAGAACACAGAAGCAGTTGGTAGGGGAGGGGGGTGATTTTGATCCCCTGGATATTAACTTTTGGTGATCTACAGAAGTTTACGCTTATAAAGACTTGGGGTGGGGGAGAACTGTTTCTGGTATCTAATACTTAGAAACCAGGCATGCTCCGAATATCTTAACATGCACGGGGAAAGTCCCCACAACAAAGAATTATTTGGCTCAAAATGTAATCGTGTTGAAGTTGAGAATATATGCTTTAAAAAGTTCTGTTCACCACTAAAGAGTTGTGGAATGCCCGGGGGTGGGGGGGGTGGGAGGTTCTTTCTGAGTTGAAGCTGTGATGTCTGCAGAGTCTAAGTCACATGATGGACATGGTTCCTCCTCTTTCCTGTCATCCTTTGTGCCTGTTGCCACCTATTCAGATCATTGGCTTCAGCCAAATATCAATAAAATTGCAACCTAGAAAATCAGTACATAACCCACGGTTGCCTGCATTCATTTTCTAATCTTTATCCCAAGGACAAATGTGTCTTGAGAAAAGGACTGATGATGCCCCACCACTGTTTTTCTTCATCAAGGGCAAACTGTCTCTTTTCATTGTTCTGAAATTAAGCTTTAAAAAATGCAAAGGTATTCAGGAGAGTCCCAGATCTCCACCTATAAATATGCACGTGTGTTCTTATACCCACCAATACAAACCCTATACACCTGTTTTGCTCTGCCCCTCTCTGGATAATGTAAAGCCAAATTTTAGACTGCAAGATTCATTTGAGCTTCTCCTTCTAGCCTTTTTTGGATGGACAGTACATAATGTGAATAAAGTAAAAACGAGATCTTTTCCTCTGCCTAAATGTTTGCTCTGTATTTAAATGACCCAAGTTAGAGAAAATTGATTGGATTGTGGAATCAAAATTAAGTATGGATTTGTAACTTTCTGCTCTACACCATGTGCAATTACTTATAAAGAGCTAAATAAATTTTAAAAATATAATCATTAACAACAACAACAACAACAAAAACACAGAAATAAGTGACCTTCTGTTTCCTTAATTCTTTCTCCTGAACAACAATCTTATAAGGTAGAAGAGTTGGGATTCAAGGCTACAGAGGTGAGCTGCTCTAAAATATTTTACGTTTCTCTATTATTTTCCTTGCTGCATTTGCCTTTGATATCTCTAGGCTAGAGGTTATTCATAGAGTTAGCCTAGTCCTTGATCTTACTCCTATCTTCAGACCACGAAGTCCATTGTTAAGTTTTGACCTTTTTTAGTTTGCTGACACTTTATTCAAGTCTTAGGTCACCACTTTCCACTATAAAAGGCAACCCAGGAACTAGTTACCAGTCTGAGCTGGCTGAGTTAACTTTCTCAAACATCTTTCTTGCCTGAATAGATAACTCTTAGTCACAACCTATGTTTTGTTAACTTTATCTACACTTTCCAATTCTAGTAATAGAAGCAATAACTCAACTCTTGGTACAATTAGTACCTCTGCTTAAATTCTAAAAACATTCATAAAACCTCCATTCATTAATTTTTATATGAATGATTATCTACTAAGTGCTTTTGACCCAGGGTTAACTAAAATGAGGAGCGATAATATTAATAGAGCAAAGCTTACTTCTAAATACATAAAACAGGTCCATAATGGTGGAAGAAAGATATTGGTTGTTTGGCTGAAATGTGAGTGAGTTGGAAATGCCAGAGCTGTCACGGTTTAATGTAGCAGAAGGGAGTCAAAGGCTTAGGGAGACTGGAATATTTAAGAAGATCTATCATTTAAGACCTACTCAGTGTACCCTGGAAGGGTCCAAAGACCTAGCTTTCACCACTGTTGGAAATAAACCTGTGAAAGAGCCACAGCATTCTTGATGAGCTCTGTGATCACTCCTTTTCTACATGCCAGACTGCACAGTGGGAACAGCAGTCACTGCATTGAGAAACCTAGTGCAATAGGAGTAATCAGCTCTTGGGTTAGCAGGGGCCAAGAAGAGGCACGCAACCACCAAAGGCAAGGTGGACACGGTTTACCATAATGGGCGGCAGTGTCAAAGCAGCAAGCAGAATAATCTTAAACACACAAGCATATAGCACTGGCTAGTTAATCAGTGTTTCTGGAAGTGAACTAGGAAGGCTACTAAATTTTCACTTGATCTGTATAAGCAGAAAATTGTGAAATTTTTTCAAGTGAAAAAAAGCCCAATCTGAATCATAATAACGGTCCTCAATTTCCAGATTTGAGTTACTTAACACTCCCAGAATCACTTTGAATGGAGTAGAGACCAGGTCTCGTTGAGGAAAAACCCCCAGTACACTCCTTATAATTTATACTGTTAATTGTACTCCCAGTCTAACCCAAAAGGACCTGCAGCCTTTTACTAGTGTAACTGTGCATTAGAGGAAGGGACATAATCAGAATTTGAGGGGGATAACTGGACACTGGCTATGAACTGACACTAATTCCAGGAGACCCCAAATATCATTGTGGTCCACCAGTCAAAGTAGAAGCTTATGAAGGTCAGGGGTCAATGGAGTTTTAGCTCAGGTCATCTCACAGTGGACTCAATGGGTCCTTGAACCCATCCTGTGTGTAATAGAAATATTCAGTTACTGAAATATTGGTTCTATGACCTGTGGAATAAGGGCTATTACAGTAAGCAAGTTCAAATGATAGCCACTAGAACTAACTATGACGAGGAAAATCATAAACCAAAACACAATACCACATTCCTGAAGTGACTGTAGAGACTAATGCCACCTACAAGGACTTACTTGGAAGATGCAGGGGAAGTGATTCCAACATATCCTCATTCAATTTGCCTGTTTGTCCTTTGCAGAAGAGAGATATATCTTGGAGAATGACAATGGGTTATTGCAAGTGGTGGCTCTGATTGTAGCAGTTGAATCAGATGAGGTTTTGTTGCTTGAGAAAATTAACATATCCTTGGTAGCCGGTATTCAGCTATCGATCTGATAAATGCATTTTTCTCATCGCTGTCAATAAAGACCATCATAAGCAGTTTGCTTCCAGCTGGAAAGGCCAAGAATGCACCTTCATTGTCCTACCTCAGAGGTATTTCAACTTACAGCCCTATGTCTTAATTTAGTTCACAGGAATCTTGATTGCCTTTTACGTAATATATCACACTGGTCCAATACACTGATAGCGTTATGCTGATTGGACCTAGTGCACAAGGAGTAGTAACAACTCTAGACTTATTGGTAAGACATTTGCGTATCAGAGGATGGGTAATAAATTTGATGACAATTCAGAGACCTTCTACCTCAGTGGTGTGTCAAAATACCCCCTCTAAAGTGAAGGATAAGTTGTTGCATCTGGCCCCTTCTACTTCTAGTGGGCCGCTGGATTTTCAAGTCAGCATATTCATCATTTGGGTTTGTTACTCTGGCCTATTTCCCAAATGATCTGAAAAGCTCTAGCTTTAATGAGAGATGGCTCTGCACTGGGTCCAGGCTGCTGTGCCAGTCGCTCCGCCATTTTGGCCGCAGGACCCAGCATATCCAACAGTACCTGAAGTGGCCATGGCAGATAGTATTGCTGTTTGGAGCCTTTAGTAGATCCCTGGATGTGAATTGGAGCACAGGATCTTAGAATTTTGGAGCAAAGCCCTGCCATCCTCTACAAATAACTACTCTCTTTTGACAAACAGCTCTTGGCCTGCTTCTGTGGTTTATTAAAGTCTGAACACTTAACTATAAACCACCAAGTTATCATGTGATCTGGGTTGTTTATCATGATCCACAAAGCCATAAAGTTAGGCATTTGCAGCAGCACTCCAACATCAGATGGAAGTGGTACTTAAGTGATCATCCAGAGTGGGACCCAAAGGCACAAGTAAGTTATATGAACAAGTGGCCCAAAAGTCCATGGTCCCTACTCCTATCGCTACAATGTGTTATGTCTATTAGCATTTACCTGGGTCTCTTAGGGAGTTTCCTACGATCACTTAACAAAGGAAGAGAAGACTCAGGTCTGCTTTACAGATACTTCTGCATAATATACAGGAACCTCTCAAAAGTGGACAGCTGCAATACTGTAGTCCCTTTTTGGAACATCCCTGGAGAATGATGAGGAAAAATTCTCCCAGTAGCAGAAATTCAAGCAGTGCACATGGTTGTTCATGTCGCTTGGAAGAAGAAATGGCCTACTGTACAATTATATACGGATTCACAGGCTGTGGCCAAAGGTTTGGCTAGATGATCAAGGACTTGGAAGAAAGATAATTGGAAAATTAATGACAAGAAAAGTTGGAGAAGAGGTATGTGAATGAACCTCTCTGAATGGGCAAAAAATGTGAAGATATTTGGATCCCATTTGAGTGCTCACTACAGGAGTTTATCAGGGGAGGATTTTAACAATCAGCAGATCGAATGATCCATTTCGTGGATACCTGTGAGTCTCCAATCTCAGTCACTCCTATCAGCGCCCAATAGACTCATGAACAAAGTGGCCATGACAGTAGGGATGGAGGTTATGAATGAGCTCAGCAACACAGACTTTTACTCACCAAGACCACCCTGGCTACATCCAGTGCCCAATCTGCCATTAGCAGAGACTGATATTGAGATCAATATGGCACAATCCCCTTAGGTTGTCAACCACCTACTCAGTGTCAGGTTGATTACAATAGACAATTTCCATCATGGAAGTTGACATTTTTTTCTTGCTGGCACAGACATTTACTTGGATACAGATTTGTCTTTTCCTGTATCCAAGTTATATCCACTCAATGCCTCCACCGGACACACAACAATGATGACACTGTACTGGAGGTTAAAACTGCCACTCAGACATTTTGTGCTTCTTATAACTCTGAATCAACAAAGAAGTACTGGCTGATCACCAAGTTAAAGTACTGGCTGATCACCAAGGGGAAACTGGACTACTTCTCCACAGTGGAGTTAAAGAAGAGTTTGCTTACAATACAGGATCCCTTAGGCTGTCTCTCAGAATTACCATGCCCTATAATTAAAGTCAATGAAAAACTACCACAACCCAATCCCAACAGGACTACTAAAGACTCAGACCCTTCAGGAATTAAGATTTGAGACATACCACCAGGTAAAGAACCACACCAGTTGAGGTGCATGTTGAAGCCAAAAGAAATACTTATGAGTACTGGGTATTGGAACAAGGCAACTATGGATATCAGCTATGACCACATGACTAGTTTTAGAAAGGAGGACTGTGATTGTCATGAGTATTTCTTATTTACTTTGTTATGAACGTGTCTGTATGTGTGATGTCAGTATCTTTTATTTTTCTTTTCTCTTATTCCCTGATCATGTAACATAAGACATACTGACTTTACATCATAGCATTTAAGTTACAGGATGTCAAAGAGACGAGTAAATATAATTCAAGAACTTTACCTCATTTTCTGGTCAAGAGTTTAGTGCATTTCCAGTTGTATGCAGGAGAGTTGTATCGTGTTAGGGAGAATTGTATCCTTGCTATTATCTCCACTTGAAGAATAAGTGTAGTTTAAGGAGATGCGTATGGGTAGCAAGTAGATAAGTGGCAGATTTAGGATTGTTAATTTAATCAGTCAACTTGATTGGGCCATGGTGTACCCAGATATTTGGTAGACATTATTCTAGGTGTTTCTGTGAGGGTGTTTTTGGATGAGATTAACCTTTGAATTAGTAGACTGAGTAAAGCAGATCACCCTCCTTAATATGGGTGGTCCTCATCTAAATAGTTGAAGGCCTGAATAGAACAAAAAGGCTGATCCTCTCAAGAGAAAGGGGGAACTCCTTCTGCCTGACTGCTGAGCTGAGATGGTTTTTGTTTGCTTGTTTTTTGTGTTGTTTTTTTGTTTTTTGTTTTTATTCCCCCCCGCCTTTAGAGTCAAACTAAACCATTGGTTCGCTTTTGGTCTGGAACCTGCTGACTTTTGGACTGGAACGGAACCATTGATGATCCTGGGTCTCTAGTTTGCTTACTACAGATTTCAGGTCTTTTCAATTTTCTTAATCTTTCATCTTCCAGGAACTTGGGAAGACATACTGAGCAAGACAAACATTGTATGTGTCCTGGTACTCATAGTCTGAGAATTTTAAAGTTGTTCAGTCCTACACATAACATGAACTATGTCTGATACTAGTTTTGAACTCTTCTTATATCCTGATTTTAGACCTTGTTTCTTATCATCACTTTATGCTTACACTTTCTTTTCTGCTACTTTCTCCCTTTCATCTGCCTCAATAGGAACTTATTGAGAATCTATGACAAGCAATACATCGTGCTAAGTACCTTGCTGAATACAAGATAAAGGAGACTCTGCCCCGCCCTCAAAGAGTTCAAAGCCTGCTGTGGGATCTGTTAAATGACAATGTTAACATACAAAGAAAGAAGTCCTTCTACAAAAGGAGGATGTGAGGGAAGACTTCATGGAGGAAGAGATTCTTCTAGATGATCCTTTAAAGAGAAGCAAGTCTCCCACAAGCAAATAGAGATAAGACACTACTGGGCTGATATTCAAATTGAGCAAAAGGTTCAGAATACCTAATGAATTTATTGAAGGTGAAACTCTGTGGCCCCATGTGATTAGGCAAGGATCCCTGCTTTGGGAGAAAATAGTGAATGCTAGTCCAGGAAGAGCCTAGAATGGTGTACTGAGAAACATAGGGGCTATATTTCTCATACCATCAGGATATAACATAAATAAATTGTGGTATGTAAATATTGGAGCCACAAAGTATTTATAAAAATAATATTGCAAAATGGAAATTCTAAACCAGTTTTTAGATCCTATTTCATTCCATGATGAATTTGGGTTTCTATTGAGCTATGAAAACAAAGCATTGTCATGCTGTGTTTATTATGGAAAAACCTCTCTATCCCAGTTAAATGATTTTAGTTTTCAACAACTTTACATGACAAACTGTAATTTTGCTTTTTCAAGCTAACTTTCATTGTCTTTTCTTAAGGAAAATCATCTAGATTTGTCATACCTGGTTCAAAGCACTTCTAAATATGACTCATATCTTAGTGAGTCATATTTCATCATATCAATATTTCTCTCATATCAATATTTCATCAGAGTCACTGGAAAATAGACTTCTTCTGGAATATTGTTGGTAGATATTGGTGAAGCTTTTTTTGTTTCTTTTGAGTACAAAAACTGAAAGTCACCTCAAAACATACATATATTTTAGGAAATTTAAGGGGATAGGTAAAGTAGGAAAAAGTTATAATTTCTAATGAAAAGTTCAATATTCTGAATTACTCCATAAAAGATATTATTTCAAAGCTTCTTCATGATTTTGCAACTACACAGACTATAAAATTAGGATACTTGATGAGATTGCCTCTGCATTCCCTTCCATCTCTAAGTTTTTATGGTTTGACATTTGCAGCTTCTTTACAAAAATTCTTGGTAAACATTAGCATAAGTGAACATCAAAAATAATGTGAGTTTTTATTTTCCATAACTCAGAACATACTTTAGTCTCTGAATTAGGTTTCAGGATAGTTTTTGTTCCCCCCAAATCCAGGCACTTATTATTAAATCTATTTTCTTTGACACTTCAGTAACCATATTTGAAAAGCAAAAAAACAAACAAATAAAAAAACCAAAAAGCTTAACTTGAAGATATCTTTACTTAAACATCATTCTAAACCATTACATACAGTACAATGTATTGGTTAAAAAAATGTTTTGGAATCCAACGACCTGGGGTTGCACTGTGGTTGTTTCCATTAACAAGTTATGGGATTTTGGATGTGTTATTAAACCTCTTCCAATATCAGTTTTCTAAAAGATAAAATAGAGATAAAAATGGAACTTCTATCATATTGTTTCAAGAATTAAGTGTGATAATAAATTCAAAGCACTTAATAACGTGCCTGGCACAGAGCCCATGATCTCTAAATTGTAGCTATCATTACCAATAAAAAAATTGAAAACTTAGAAAGGCATATTTGAAACTGGAAGATGCTTTACTTCTCTGCAGTTGTTGCTGTACCTATATTTTCTGCCTAATAAAGATTTCATACATGTATTTATAATAAGTAGCTTATGCTACTTTCAGTTTTGGCATTTAATCTGCGATAAGTAGAGTTCATTTCCTTATTGAGCGCTTGCTTATAAATACACTTTTCCTCTACTGTATTTCCCATCTTTCTTTTTTGGGTTATTTTGCCAGTTTTAAGTCATTGCTATGAATTCTCTGATATTCCTTTCCTCCTCCTAAATCTGGGAAGGCTTGTAACTACTTCATCCAAAATATTACAGAAGTGGTGCTAAGTGACTTTCAAAACTAAACAAAAAGTACATGCAGCTCCTATCTTGTTTTCTGGAAAAATTTCATCTTGATTTTTGAACCTCCAGGTAAGAATCCCAACTACCCTGATGCCACCATGCTGGTACTTTGGTTGACAGTCCCAGATGAGTGTCACTATTTAGCCATCAAAGAACCAGATAGGCAGGTAAAGAAAACACGGTTAGCCCATACACAAACTAGATAAAAGCAAGTAACCATCATCAATGTCATGTGGAGTAGAAGAATTGAATAGCTGATGTCTGGCAAATTCTTGCGCCTTGAGCCGCACAGTGATAACATTTAGTAAATACTTGATGCTCGAAACTCTAAGTTTGGGTAGCTTGTAATGCAGGAGCAATACATACCTGGAATGAGAACATTCTTAGAACTTGCCCTTTACACACTCACTAATTTGACCCTAAAAGCTTTTGCACTTGCCAAATTGAGGCTGAAAATAATGGACCTCATAATAAGGTAATTGCACATACAATTGGAGAGAAGTACGTTCATTTTACAGAACAGGTAACAAAGTTATTACTCTAGGAATCCATTACAAGTGCAATTACTTTCAGGTTAATTTCTGCCCCTTTGGCTAATTGTAGGCAGAAAATTTTGAATGAAAAAGTTAAATGCCTACTAGAAACTCCTTAGAAATGCTTTTCTTTATTATTCTGTACAGGTTTCTGGTAACCTGTAGCCATCAAATATTACAAGAAATCAGACTTGAAGTGGTATTCCTGGTACACTGTCTAAGCTAAAATTGTGCCATGAGGCTATATTTGCCAAAAATTCTTTATGTTTTTGTATTTTATTTTTTATCCTAAACCATTATATACTACTAGAATGCCCTTTAACCTCTTGAATGTGTCCAACTGTGACAACTCCATTATATTGCATAATAAAAGAACACTGGCCTATTCATGGATTCTACAGGGGAAAAAAAAGCGTTGCAAGCTGCATTCTTTTTAATACACATTGTATGTTTATTACAGAAAGAAATAGCATAGCCTGAAAGAAGATATAAAAATTTGAATTACTACACCAAGAAACAAGAAAAATAAATGTTTCTATACATTTATCAAAAATATGTATATTATACCTGTGTGACATGTTACAAAAATGGTTTGATTCTACATATTGTCTATAATCTTTATTTATATGACAATATATTATGGAATTAATGCATGCTAAATAAAGATATCTGTCATCATTGTTAATCTTTATGTGTTATTACATAACTTATTTGACTTATCTACTATTATACATTCATATCATTTCCAATGTTTCACTAATATAAATAATGCATTGAAATATATTTATATCTTTGTGCATTCATTCAGTTATGTTTTTAAGGATATATTTCTAGAAATGGTGTTCATAGATCAAAATTTATAGATGTGTTTGTTTAGTAAGATATGCCTCTTGCCACATGAATACTGAGGACAGTTTCTAAATGGTCAATATGATAAATAAAAGAAAAATATCCTGACTGACTTTAAGAGATCGAAGTACTCAGTACTGCTGATAAAAAATTACTTCCTGATATGCAATTTTGTTTGAAGTAAAGTTGTTGAGTATGTATTGTGATTTATCACGATAATTGTTTAACTTTGAAATGAAGAAATGTCAGTAATATCATCAGCAGTACTGAAAAGTCATGGAGAAAAGGAAAGTTGGGACTTGCACCATTCATCTTTAGATTTCTGGAGATAATTATGAAGATTTCACTTTCATTAGATTTTGCTGCCATTTGTTGAAACCAGGCAAACAAATGATTACAGATTCTTGGGCGTGAAAGGGTGATATGTTTGGGAGTTGCTGGGGCAGTTTCTGTGCATGGGCCTGTCAGATATAATTTCATCCCCCAATCTGACATTTTTTCTCACTAATTTGTATATACCTAATAATGTTTTAGGTTAAAACATTATTAACATTTTTTAAACTTAAGCAGAAAAACTTAAATGAACAAAAATATTAATTTCAGCATTATGCAAAATAATTTAAAATAGTATATGTTATTATTGTCACTAATAAGTAGAGTTAAATAAATTAATATCAACTAATATAAATGAAAAAAGTCATGGTTTATGATGAACATTATATCTACTTAGAATATTAAAGTAGATTGAAAAATAAATGGAAAGGAACATAAAATATTTCAGTCTTTTTACTTCTAAAACATATATTATTTCTTCCTGGGAATATCACAGATAGGCCAGATATTTTTATAATGACTTTCTTGTTTATGTTTTTTCTATTTATGTCTACTAATTGAATCAGAATATTAATGTGATTTCCTGCATCCCTTTAATAGGAACCAGTTCTGACAATGTATGATGTTTTTTAGCTTAGAATTTTCAAAGGCAAGACAAAGCCCTGGACAATTTTGGATTACAAATATCCCTCTTTGTAATTATCATTGCTTGATTTAGCACAGTGATGGGAGAGAATGTTTTCTAGGGGGTTATTGGAGTTTACAAAATCTTCACTGAAATTTCCTTCAGGAAAAGCCTGAAATAGGATAGTGCTTTAAAATTATAAAGGAAATGTAGTTCTATATTAGATTATTTTAACCAAACGGGTCTCTATAATGCTCTGCATAATCCCAAGACCCAAAAGTTCTGTAAGACCGAATAAATGAGACTTGTAAACTTACATATTGCTGTAGTTTAAAAGTATATAATGAATGTTATATAGAAATATGAGGAATTGTGTTTTTAAATTAGAGAAAACTATGATAAAATATGTTTTATACCCATAATTAGAAGTACTTAATTTAAGCAAGTATATATAGGAAGGCTGGGAAGGAATTAAACATCGCAACATTATAGAAGGATGTGGAAATTTATGAAATCATTTGTTCATTTGTCTTTTCAAAAATACTTATTGAACACTTACTATATGAACAATTTCCCCTTCTATTTTTCTCTGAATTTTCTTTAATTTGGGAGAGATACATAATACAAATATCATTATAATTTTTTTCCTTATCATATAGTAAAAAAAAAAAATTCTTTGCTTACATAGGAAGAAAAACTTGGAATAAAAATGGTTGTGATTCAGCTGAATGAAAAGCATAAAACATAGGTGATTGGCATAAAACTGCAGAAGACTATAACAGGAAATACAAAGGAATTCATGCAATTGAAAAAGAAGATATAAAAATGAGTGAGATACTGAAAACTACAAAAGATTGATAAGTAAATTAAAGAAGACCTGGATAAATGAAAATACTTCCCATGTTCATGAATTAGAAGATTTAACATTGTTAAAATAACAATGCTACCCAAAACACTACACAGATTAACCTAATCTCTATCAAACTTCCAATGCCCCTCCCTTTTTTTTTTTTTTTTTTTGCAAAGGATGGAAAAGATGATTCTAAGTTCATATTAAATTTAAAGGGGTTCTGAATAATCAGAACAATATTGAAAAAGAAGGAAGAGGATTCACGCTTCCAAAAGTCAAACCTTACTCCCAAGCTACAGTAATAATAACCGTGTCGTAATAACATCATTATAGATATATAAACGGATGAAATAAAATTGAAAGTACATGAATAACCACATGCATCTATAGCTAATAGACTTCAACAAGGGTGCCATGACCATTTAATGGGGGAAATTAGTCTTTTCAACAAATGGTGGTAGAACAACTGACTATCTGCATGCAAAAGAATAAAGTCGGAGCCCTATTTTATTCCTACAAAAATTAACTCAAAATGGATCAAAAACTTAGAGAAGCTAAAACTATACAACTCTTAGAAGAAAACATAGATGTAAGTCTTCATGACTTTGAATTTGGCAATGAATTCTTAGCTATGAAATAAAAGCACACTCAACAAAAGAAAATAAATAGATTAAATCAGACCATTAAAATTAAAAAAAAAAACAAAAAACTTTTGCGTGTGAAAATGTATTATCAAGAGAGAGGAAAAACCTACAGGATGGAAAAGAATACTGTACATCGAGGTTCTCCAGAGAAACAGAACCAGTACGATATATTAACTTATCTCTTTCAGGAATTGGCTTGCGCTGTTATGGACGCAGAGAAGTCCCACAGTACCACCTGCAAGCTGGAGAACTGTGGAGCCTACGGTATAATCCGGTTCACGTTCAAAGGCCTGAGAACCAGAAGACAGGACACTGGTGCAAGTCCAAGAGTTCAAACACTCAAGAACCAGGAGCTTCAATGCCTGGTAGCAATAAAATATGAACACCCCAGATCAAGAAAAGGAGAGAATCTGCCCTTCCTTTGCCTTTTTGTTTCATTTGGGCCCCCAAAAGATTACGTGAAGCCTACCCACATTGGAGAAGGTAGTTCTCTTTATTCAGTCTACTGAATCAAATGCTAATCTCTTCCAGAAACATCCTTGTATAACACACCAGAAATAATGTTTTACCAGTTATCTGAACCCGGTCCTTAGCCCGGTCAAGTTCACATATAACATAAATCATCACAGGTTTAATATCCTGAATACAGAAAGAACTCCTAGAACTTTACAACAAAAGACAAAACAACCTAATTTAAAAATGGGCAAAGGACTTGAAGTGACATTTCTCCAAGGAAAATATACAAATGTCCCAAATCACATGAAAATGTGCACAGCATCATTAGTCTTTAGGGAAATGCAACTCAAAATCACAAGATACCACTTCACACTTGCTAGGATGATTATAATAATATTTTAAAAAACGGAAAGTAAGTTTTGTAAAGGATGTAGAGAAATTGGAAGTTTTGTACACTGCTGATGGGAATATAAAATGGTGCATTTCTGTGGGAAACAGTTTGGTGGTTTCTCAGAAAGTTAAACATAGAATTATTATATAACAGAGCAAATTACTCCTATGCATACACCCAAAAGAACTGAGATCAAGCACTCAAACAAATACGTGCACACACATGTTCATAACAGCACTATTCACAGGAGTCAAAAGGAGAGGGGAACTAATGGCCAACAATAGATGAATGAATCAAGAAATTGCAGTATAAACATAAAATGAAATTTTATTCAGCCAGGAAAGGAATATTATATTGGTAAACAGGCATGCATCACATAAAGACACTTGGGGCAACTACAGACCACAGATACAGTGGTCTTATAAAATAACACTGGAGCCTAAAAATTTCCATCACCTATTTATGTCGCAGGCACCGTAATGCCCGAGTGCAGTGCATTACTCACATGTTTGTGGTGATGCTGGTGTAAATAAACCCTAATGAGCTTCTAGTTGTATAAAAGTATACTACCACATACAATTGTGTACAACATATAATACTTGATAATCATAATAAATGACTATGTTACTGGTTTGTGTATTTATTAAACTATATGTTTTATCATTATTTTAGAGGTTACTCTAATTATGAAAAGAAAGTCTGCTGTAAAACAGTATGCCACAGTATACCTGCACCAATTTCATACATCTCCTGTTTACCGTCTCTTGATTGCATAATTTTCTCTTGATCAGGATTTAATCTCATGTACAGCAACATGATGTACAGGCTTGTAGCCCAAGAGCAATAGGCTATACCATCTAGCCTAGGTGTGTAGTAGGCTGTACCATTCAGGTTTGTGTAAGTGCACTCTGTGATGTTTGCACAATGATAAAATCACCTAACAATGCATTTTTGGGAATTTATACCTGTCATTAAGCACTGCATGAGTATATCTTGTATTAATCACTTTTAATGTTTTCAAGGTTGAAAACATTTTACATAGCAGAAGAAACCAGACATGAAGGGCCATATAATGTAGAATTCCATTTATATAAAACATCCAGAACAGGTAAATTTACCAAAAAAAAAAAAAAAAAAAAAAAAAACAGAAAATGGATAGGTTTCCAGGAGATGGCAGAAGGAGAGAACGGGGAGTAACTACTTAATGGGTATAAGGTTTTCTTTTGGGGTGATGAAAATATTTTGAAACTGGGTAGATGTGGTGGCTCACTTTAAAATGGTTAATTTGCCAGGAATTGTGCTTGGTATTTACCCAAATGAGTTGAAAACTTAAGTTTATATAAAAACATGCATACGAATATTATAACAGCTTAATTCATGACTGCCAAAATTCTTAAGCAACCAAAACGCCCTTCAGTAGGTGAAAGGATAAACAAATTATGATATATTCACACAATGAACTATTATTTAATTATAAAAAGAAATGAATTATCAACCTACAAAAAGAGAAGGAGGAACAGCATATCGCTAAATGAAAGAAAACAATCTGAAAAGGCCACTTGTTGTATTATTCCAACCATAGTATGTTGTAGAAAAAGCAAAACTATGGAGACAGTAAAATGATCAGTGGTTGCCAGGGTGGGTGGGAGAGGGATGAACAGGTGAACACAGAGCATTTTCAGGTTAGTGAAACCATTCTGTATGATCCTCTAATGGTGGATAAATATCATTATACCTTTATCAAACCCATAAATGAAACATAGCCTAATAAAACAACACTAGAAGTAAACTCT
Organism: Rhinolophus ferrumequinum; assembly: GCF_004115265.2. NCBI lineage: Eukaryota > Metazoa > Chordata > Mammalia > Chiroptera > Rhinolophidae > Rhinolophus > Rhinolophus ferrumequinum. Next base: position 16,771,242 of record NC_046289.1, read on the forward strand.
AATGCAAACTATTACAGTTTTGTTCACACAACATATAAAAAAATTAATTTTAAATGTTTTCTTTTCCTGCGATCATGAGATCCAAGTATAAAAACAAAATTCTTCTAGGCCTTATTACAATTATTATTGTATATCAAGTATATACTTATATTATATACTATTATAATTATATTATAATTATATATATTATAATTATATATTATAATTATATGTATTATATATTTATATATTATATATATTTATATATATTATAAATATATATAAATATATTATATATAATTATATATTATATATATTATATATTATATTATATATAATATAATATTATTATATTATATATTATATACTTATAATAATAATATTATTATTATTGTTTATCAAGTATATACTTGATGAAATAAATAAATAAATGAAAAAGTGTGAGCATTTATTAAACAAAAATTTAAGTGGAAATATATTTCTTAAATGAAATAATCATTTTTTTCATTAGTCTTTGCATCCATAGATTAAAACAATATTGATAAAAAATGTCTGAATGTTTCTGCATGAATTCTTCTCCTATTAGTCATTTTATAAATGCTATCTGGTGAGGCATATCATTCACATAAATAAATAGATTAAAGTGATATAAGTTTTCCTATATCAAATTCGTTCATTTCTTTTAAATCTTTCTGAGGTATGTACTGAAAATCAAACTGTGATCTAATATTAACAATTATCTTCACTGATTTAATAACTTACAACTAGATTAGGTCTTCTCTCAAATTGATGAAAGAAAAGACTGTATACCACATCACTTGAAGAAATAATTTTTTACCAAGGAATTGGCACTATGGCATTTCACATGTTCTAGGAATTATACCTTTTTTTTTTTCATGAATACTAAACAAATGACCATTGATATTTCCCTTAGAAGCACTAGGTTTCATCCAATATACTTGGAAAAGATTGAAAAAATAAAAATAATGTTAATGTCATTGTAATTTCATTACAAATGTTTTAAATGATCTTATATTTCAAATATAGAAATATAAATAAAAAGGATTTCTGCAAAACAAGAAATGACCTGGGAAGATTAAAATATACACAAACATTAAACTATATATATATTTTAAAGCTTAACAAAAATTTTCAGCTGTAGTAGAAGTGTGGAGAGAGAAAGTTAAAGGGGGTGGGGAGAGGGGGCGAGAGAGAGAGAGAGAGAGAGAGAGAGAGAGAGATTGATTGATTGATTGATTGATTGATTGATTGATTGATTGATTTGGAAATCCCAAACATTTCTCACAGATTGTGGAAACTAGCAAAACCACACTTGGAAAACTGTTCAGCAGTTTCTTTTAAAGTTAAAAGTGCACCTACCATATGACGCAACAATTCTAGGTCCATATAGACTCGGTTTTTCCAAAGAGAAATGAACACATTTACTCACATGAGGACTTAAACAATAATGTTTATCATAGTTTATGTAAAAAACTTAAAACAATCAAAATGTCCATGAACAGGAAAATAAATAAATTATGTCATGAAATAATACTCTGAAATAAAAAACAAAAACTATCAATATAGGAAACAAAGTACAAGATTCTCACAGATATGCAGAACAAAAGAAGAAACTGGACTCGCCAAAAAAGACCCAAAACAAACAAACAAACAACAATAACAACAAAAAACAGTATAAACCATCTGATTCAACAAAACTCTAAAGGAGGTAAAACTAATCTATGGTGCAAAGCCAGAAAAGTAGTTTCCTGAATGGACTGGAAATGGGAATTACTAGGGGACGCGGAGAGATTCTGGAAACCTGTTCTGCCTAATTTTCTGATGAGAATTTTTCTTTATCTTCGTAGTAGGAATGTTGATTACATGAGTGTACGTGCTTGTCAAATACCATCGAAAAATTTATGCATTTTATAAAACGTACATTTTATATTATTGCAAAAATACAAATATTGCTTTCAATTTAACAACTTTTCTTTTCGAAATGGTATGGGTAGGCAATTCAGAAACTCCTTTGTGTTCTCAGATTTAGCATAAGAGTAAACACAAGGGGACCCTTGTATTGAGGTGATACAAATAGCATGTATACATACAAACACACTGGTATTATATATACAGATATATACAGTTGTATGTATGCTCAATGCTATGGTTTTCTTTTTTCTTTTGTAGGTATAATGAGGGGAGGCAAGGGATCATATTTGTTTAGATCCTTCCTTTATTTTTAGATTCCTTCTTTTTATAATAGCCTGTTCTTCCATCTCTGCTATGAAAGGCTGTGTTAGTTTCTTTTTGTCATTGAAATGTTATTTGTCAATCCTGAGGGCCATCTGTTCATCTCGGTTCTTCCTATTTATTGTATGTGTTGATTCTTGGTTTTATGTTTATATTCATAAAGGAAGGACTTATTGAGTAATAAAGATTGAATGTGATAATTAGTTTTATAAGTTTCCTTAAAAATCCTTCCCATTCATGAGAAGATTGGCTCACTGCATTGCATATTTGAGCACTGTCTGGCAGCTGAGAGGATTTGCTTTAAAATGTTTGTATAATTAAAATATGGGACCCTTCATGATGAAAATAATTTATGTTAGAAATCTAAAAGTTAAAAACTCAACCTACTAAAAACAATCTATATGTTTGCTCATCAATGACATACTCTTCTTTACTCTTCTGATGTGATACTCTGACTTTTCCCTTCTTCAAAATGACAATTTAAATCTGTTTTGTATATTTTACCTTGTTTACCGATTGCACTTTTACATAATGCATATTTTAGTTTCCTGTCAAATATGTATTTTATCTTGTTAATTCTTATCATTGTTTTTAAAACCTAAACTGCTTTTCAGAGGTATTTTGCCAGCTTTAGATGTTGGTTTTTGTGTGAGCAAAGGGCAGCAAAACAATTCTTGGAAAGTAAGGGAGGCAGAGAGAAGACAGGAGGTCGTGGTTTCTACATATGTACAAAAGGAAAGCGCTAAAATTGATATTTAACACTCGGGGCCTGGAAGTCCTTGCCTCTGCCTTGTGACTAATGCCTTTTATTACTCCCTACATACAACTATTGAATAGATCACAGAATCTGTATTTGAAAAAAATTCTGCGCCTGTGCTTTTATTTTCTTAACATTTGTGCCAAGTCTGACCTCCTCAAATGCCTGAATGAGGAAGGCTTTACTCTGAGGCACCTATCTTGGTTCTAGAAACTTCTGTCCACTTTAGAATAACTGACTGATTCATTTAGCAAGAAGAGTTTCAGCTTTGTCCTTGGAGAAAATTTGTTGCAGAGAGAGCTCTCTTTGTTGCAGAGAGAACTGGTCTGTCTCTTCTGAAGTAGTGCGTTAGTTATATTTTCTAATCCAGAACACTCTCCTCCCTCTGTATTTGCCAACTCTGGGCTGGATGGCTCCCTGGAGCTCTGTTGTGAAGAATGATCCTTCCTTACTATGACTTCCTTCTCGTTCCTATTGCCGATTTTGGTCTGTGGTTTCTGTTACTCTAATTTATTATTGTTTTTATTTATATTTCCCTTTATTCATTGTTGTGATGTCCATGTGATTTGGAGACAGAGAATAGGTAATTGACAATGCCCAGTACTTTGTCTACAACTTGATATTAGCAATTTGGATTGAAATATTTAGGAGGAGGAGCCGTCAGTTTTTCAGACAGAAAAATAGAATCATCAGTACTATATTTTGGGGAGGTAACTATGGCAGCAGCACAGAAGAGGTGTTGCAGGACGAACATCTCTCCTAGTTTCCCAGACCAGTCCTGGTCAATGTCCGTTTCCTTGAGTAATCATTCGTGCCACCCTTCACTCTCAAAAGAGTCACATGTTAAAGATGAATTTATATAATCAAAGAATAAATAAGGAGAGTCTCCAGGATGATGGCTTGAATGGAAATATAAGAAAAACATGTAATGAAATCCTTATCTGTTTTACACACTATACTGTGAATTTATTAGGCATAAGAATAGTATCTTATTAAAATTACATATGCAGCAACATGCTAGACGGATGATTTATACTTACTAAGTACAGAAATATGTGAAGAAAAGTTAGGAAAGCTTTGTGAAGAAAACGAAGAAGGACACACCCAAAGTCATGCCAGTAGAAAGGAGATAGAAAGGATGACTTCAATATATTTCTGAGGTAAAATAAATTTTCTAAAATGTTTTGGTATTAGATATGGAAATTAGAGACACGGTGAGCTCAGCAGTGGTAACTGATTTTTTTGTCTTGAAAGCCCAATAGGCAAAGTCATTAGTCAAGAAAAAGGACACACAAAGGAGTAAATAGTTATCTCTTTGGAGAAAGCAGAAGAACAGAAAAAAGCAAAGAGAAGGAAGATAAAGTATAAAATCCTGAACGCATTGTGAAGACAATATTTAAAGGCACATGGATTAGTGGTAAACTATTTTCCAGAATATTTTTGCATGTTCAGTCGTGTTTGATTTTTTTTTACATATATATTTATATGTGTTGAAATACTTCATTTTGATTTTCTATCTTTTATCAAGGTGATAAAGTCATAGTCATATTTTAATTCTATTGTTATAGGCAGCATGCAATCCTCTCAAGTTGGTTTAATCAGAAAATGAATATATGAGAATAGTGTCTTAGGTTGTGCCCTCAATTATTCTTGAAGAATATCAAACAGGGCTAAGCAAAGACAAAAATCGGCATGTGCCCTCTTTTTAGATGAAGTCTTTCATAATGTATTTCATTCACATTTATGCTTTTAATTTTATTTCCTTCTTCCCATTGACAATGGTACACAGTAAAAAATACTTTGGTTGATTTTCCTAATGCTTTCCCGCTCACACCTCATTCCATACACTAACATTAAAATGTTCTTGTTTTGGATATTTGGATTTGATTTCATTTATCATTCCCTCAATCCCTAGTATACTGAACTTTTTTATAGCTTGATACCATTTTAGTTCAGAGAATATTCTGATGTTGTGTTTTCTAGGGCTCTATTTACGTCTGAATGCAGCCATAATTTTGCACACTCTTCCTTAATAATTCATCTAGTTTCATTGTTTTAACTTGTCATCCTAGATCTCATGGCCAGGCATTTTCAATAAACTCTGAATTTGCATATCTATTTTTGCTTGAGGACCACTAAGCCTCTTCAATCTAAAATAAAATCAATTCCTTATCCTCATTCTCCTCTTACATTCTCTGTTTCAACCATTTATGACAGTAGCTTCTTCCAGAAGATTTGAAAGCATTCTTTACTTCTTTGTAACTCACTACATCATTCAAACCTAACATCATTCCTGCTACGTTAATCTTCTAAATATCCCCCAAAATGGTTCTCAAATATTATACTACATCTAAATCACCACCTCCCCTGTTTATGTCCTTAAAGTTTTTACCAAACTACTGCAAATTCTCCTTAATTTTATTTCATGTATGTTATCTTTTTTTCCTCCCTCAATATAAACGTCTATCTAGACACCAAGGGACTATTATTACTCTTCTCCTTAAAAACTCCCAATTTTCCTTTTCACTTACAGAATAGAGTCCAGGTCTTTGATTAGCCCATTTCTGCCTACGAACTTATCCCACATCTTTCAATTCTGTATTCTACTATATGGTCCATCAATAGTGGGATGCACAGTCCTTGTACACAAGATGTTCCTTTGTCAAGTGTTTTATGACTGCCTACAAGATGTTCTGTTTTGGGGAAACAGAGACTTGGAGAATAGTTTTGACTACATTTTGGGAAGTCTTTATTGGAAGTCAACAGTATATAGAGCCATACAGTTCTCTGAAGGAGGACACATATCCTTTCAATTTCTTAGGGTGACACAGCTAGAAAATAAAATTCCTTAAACTAATATATACTGCTCTTATATCACCATTTCTAGGAGTATTCTAAAAATCACTCTCCCTACCCAAGATTTAATAAGAAAGATGTGAAGGGAAAGGGTAAAAGAAAACCTCTCTGCGACATTTACTAAGGCATATTTTAGAATATAATCCTTTCTTCTCAAATGCAAGAAGTATTTCAGTGCTTCTGGAAAGATCCCTCAGCTCCATAGCTTTGACAATCTCCACTGGAGGATTTCAGGTAGGTCCTTAAAATCCTCCTATAAATACTCACCGTCCCCTTTGCCTCCCTTTCTGTTCAACACTGTGCTTAGCAACTACTTACAACTTAAGAGACCAGGAAAAATGTAAGAATTAGAACTGATTATCTACCTCCTCCTGGGTGACAATCATGATTTACATTTTTGTTTAGTTTTGTTTTCACAGTCACTTGAAGGTGCCCAAGCTCTGCAAACAACCCTTCAACACCAGGACTATTTTTCCCACAGATTACATAGTTTGACCTGGTATAGTTTCTTCCTACCATATCCTCTGGAACTCAGAGTATGACATTGGAAAAATCGCCTGTACCCTAAAATTCATCTCTATCCTATATTTTTCAAGTGCTGTTTTCCTCCACACCTCATATACCACATGGTTCAAGGTAGGGTAGGTATTTCACCAAAACATTTCACTGTTATTTTTTGATCACTGTTCTTGTTGTCTTCAACATCAATATAAGTAATCCATCCAACATCTGGCTCTATCAATTAGCCACTGCCATTTTCATTTGTGCATGTATTATCTATGGCTGCTTTTTACGACAAAGGCAGAACTGAATAGTTGTGACAGAGCCTGTATGACCTGAGAAGTCTAAAACATTTATAATCTAGCAGTTTATACAAAAAGTTTGAAAACTGCTACCCTAGATGAATGTGTCTCAGACTTCAGTGGGAATACTAATTACCTAGAGATTTTATTTGGTAGGTTTTTGGTGGGACTTGAATTTCTGCATGTATATGGGGCTTTCAGATGATGTTGATGTTAATCTAGCAACAACATTTTGAGTAGCAAGCCCCAAGACTGTATTCTTTCCAGTAATCCACCAAATTGGAGTACAAGTTTTAAGCATCTTTATGGACACTACGTCTCATTTTTTCTAGCCCATTTCTTCTGGAATACCTTTTGCAACAGTTCTTTAATAGCCATCAGGATCTCTCACACCTAAGAGTCGTCCTGATAGGAAGGTCTAAGAAACACAGGTGTGTGGGGGCACTGACAGTATCGGCTACAATGTGCTACACCTGCCCCTGCCATCAAACTTATCTGAACACATATAAATCAAATCCTCATCCTAGACTCCTTAAGTATTGCAGAAGCATATATAAATGTAAGGAGGTTCTGATATGTAGTCCAAATTAAATGTGTTAAAATTCAGACAGGTGTATTAAAACATAGCTGGATAAATTATAGGAATATTTTGAGGAGAAGAAATACAACAAACAAACAAATAAACAATAAAAAAAAACACTCATTGACAATAAAACCACTCACTAGTATGTTACTTCCTAATATGTGCTGCACCTGTCAGGTACTTTATATTCTTTCACTCTTTAATCCCAAACATTGTACTTCAAACTAATTATTTTCTCCAGGTTGCAAATGAGAGACTGAGGACCAAATAGGTAAAGTGATTTCTTTAAGGACAGAGTCAAGAATCAACATCAATGCTTTATGTTACTAGAAGTCAGGATTTACCCTTGACTTTCTATGTGTATCATTAGCACCAACCCCTCCCTCCCATGCTCCCTGACTTCTCCATTACTCTCATATTATTATGAGTTCTCTTACTGCTTTTCAGCATTTCTCCCATGGTGTAATGAAACTTCTCAATCTTGATTTTTGAAATTAGCTATTGACACATATGTATGAAAGAATATGGGCTCCCTTAAACTTCTTTTCACATCTCGTTTCTTTATATTTGTTCAGCAGATGTCCTTTGCGAAAAACATGGATAACACATACACATATATCTAATATAGTTACATATATATCCCTCTATTTGTAGTGCAGATTTACTAACATACTATTGGAAACCATTAATTATTTATTTTGTCTCTACTTTCAATGGTATTACAATTCAGTCCTAGATTGCTAGAGAAATGATCTATTAACTGCCGTTCCTATTTCACGACTGCAAAACATAACTGAGAAGTAATAAATAACCTCATACCAAGTAATAAATAGATTGTTTGCAAAACAAGGTTCCGATTACTTGGTTTAAAAAAAGTGAAATGCAATATTAAAGCATAAAAATGCTGAAATATTTTGAGAGATGTAGTAGTATCATGTGGCTTGGTGAAACTGAATGCAGGTTGAGTTTACTTATTTTCAATTAAAATGCCATCATTCCTGGAAACATCTATTTAGTTGTATTGCATGCCATAATTTTTCAATTCTTATTCATAATTTCATTGGAAACAAAAAATTAGAAAAATCAATCTTAAAATGATTTAAACTACTTTATTTGTCATCCTACATTTTAGAAAATCTATGACTTTGCAATTACTAATTAGAGACACAAAATAAAATATTTGCTTGTCACTTATTAGTAATTACTTATTGTTGATGAATCTGTCTTAGAATTTATAGTATTTCAAAATTGCTGTCCCAGAGTAGAACAGGAAATTAATTTTAGTTATTAATGCACACCTTGACTGAACTTCATACCAAGAGCTGTGGGAAACATAAACATGATAAATACATTTTCAGTTATTCCAAAGGCATCAAATAAAAAACAATCGCAGCTATAATCTTTGCAAGTGCTTTGTTCTTTTAGTAGCAGTCAGAATTGTTGAATTTGAAAATATTTGGTACCAAGATTGAGAGACAGTGTTAGTTGAAGTAGTTGTCTCAATATCCTTCCTGATATTCGAGAAAGTTTGTAGGGAAAAGGAACTCTGGAGATCAGGTTCCTTCCATTTATATTTAGGGTAAAGTGTTCCTTTATCTGTAATATGTTACCCTTTCTTCATCCCCTCATAAAATGTGTGGTATTTCATAAGTCACTGTACATTGTGAATCTATGTTTCTTCCTTGGAAGGAATGTGAGGTGAGACTAATTACCTTCAAATGCAAAATGCCATTCCACCTCTGAATGACATAAATCTGTAAGAACTCCTCTTTCAATATCAGCTACTAAGTGTTCCTTTGTTGATACAGGAAAATATAACTTATTGTTCAAATGACTCCTTACTATTTACTTGCTAAGTGTAATTATGTTATTTCTCAGACTTCTGATTATTAAGCTAAAAACGACAACAACAAGCAACAAGCAAAATTGAAACCAAATCATCTCAAAAAACATTTTTTCCTGGATCCATTTTCTTTCCCTTAAATGAGTCAATAGTCTCCTTTCCCAAAGAGTAGTGACTGAAATTGAACCCAGCACTCTTAACAAAGGCTGGGGGAAAGCAGGGAGCTTGCAGATAAATGCATTCTTTTGTGGCTAACTTCTCACTTCATCCAGCTAAGCTCAATATGAAACTGAAGCCAGGAAGGTTTCTACCTAGAATTGTGAACCTTTGACAATGACCTTGATCACTTTCCCAACCACTACCTCAATTGATCTTCAATGATCGACTCTCTTATCCCACCTCCATGAGGCATCCCTCAAAAAGGTCAGAGTTTCTGAAGGATCGGTCCCACCAATTCTTGATAGGAATTTTGTCATCTCTTTTTCTCTTTATGCCCCTTCTGCAGCTACACCACTTACTTGTCACTTGAGAAAGGATGAGGAAATACCAAGTAGTTACTAAGTGTAGCTTTCTTTTAATAGGGAGAAAATAGAAAATTGGAAAAAAATTTAAAACCCTCAGGGAGAGATTTAGATGAAATTTGCAGAGTCAATGAAGCTAATTTAGAAAGAGTTTAGGGTACTTGGTGCTTTGAAAATATACAGTTGTAAAGAGTACATCTTAAGTCCAGTTGATTCCTTTGATATAAGTGGCTCTTGCTCTCTTTTTCTTGCTCGCTTTTCTTCGTTAGTGATAGGAAAGGTCTTATTTTACAAATGATTATTGTTTCCCTAATAAAGTATAATTTTCAAAGTATAATTAGACTTCCATTTTAAATTCAAAGTAAAATTTTAAATTCCTAGTAAAAGTAAGAGTAACGAAAGTATAATTTTCAAAGTGTTAATATTTATAACATGTTTTCCAATATGGAGTGAACATATGTCAAAGATTTAACTCATTAATGAAGGAAACAGCAGAATGGTAAAAAGACAGAACTGAAGAATGAATAAACAGACACTTAAAAAATGGTGAAATAAGACGACTAAATTAGGTATAAAATGTGTCAGGGTCCTAAAGGGCAAGAAAGTCATAACTTTTTGGGTATCTTTCCTACCAGTCAGAATAATTCATATCTTTCTCTCAACATGTAACTTCACAGGATTTGGGAGGCCCTAATGAATAAGAAATAATGTCAAACAAAAATGTATCCTTCCTAGAAAATTAAATTATCTTTGGGTGGGCCTTCAAGATGAGGCTGCAAAACACACAGGTTTCTTTGGCCTTATTTTCAAATTTTGAATAATTTTGCTTCACACCTTCGTTACTATTACAATTTTCTCTTTATGAAAAGCACCCCCCACCACCACCACCACACAAAATAAACAATAAAGAAAAACAAGTAAACAACACTGAGTATAGTGTCAGTTTACATTGTTTTCTTTTAAGGATATATCAACTGTCTCTATACTCAGTAGATTTTTCGTTATATACTAAAATGTTCTGCAACACACAGTTGAAATAATGTTATAGAAACGTCTTATTCAATTTGTGAGCTTTTGTCTAGTTTTATGAGTTTATCTGCCATCGTTTTCACAAATGTGTGACAACACATTTAGAACACAAATGTGTGAGAACACATTGCACTGATTAATTCCAAATGTCAGAGGACCATAAAAAAAGTAAGTTTTTTCCATCTCAAAATATTTTGGTTAGGGTGGAGAAAGACTGAAACAATAACATAAGAAAACATGCTGGAATAGATTGAAAGAAAATAATTATAAACATATTAATAAGTAACTGATTATTAAGTCATGTAATTTTCAGTGACAATTAATAAAGAAATGTTCTGTGTCTGATGGATTGTGTAATAATATGCCTGGTAGTTTTTAAAGGACTGATTTCCATATCATTTTGCAATGATTTAGCTGAATATCAGAGCGAGCACAGCCTCCTCTGCAATATACAACTGTGTATGTCCTCTCATAAATTAAACTGTTAACCTGGTGACATTATCTTCACTCCCAACGGTTATGTCTCATTTAAAGACAGAAAAGATCAGTTAATCAGTTAATTTTTTTTGAGGTTCATACACATTAATTCTTTCTCTTTGATATCTACCACTATTGTTTTCAAAAAGAAAATGATCACAAAGCATTGTTGGAATAAAGTCACAGACATATTTTGAAGTCAGTGCCAAAATGCTTTTCAATTGTCATCTTTTGACTTCATGAAAGGCTTTGGGTTCAGTAAAAAATTAGGAATTTCACAGGAGTCATTAAAGCGCATCAGAGAAAGAAGATACCCTGTAGCTATGCATCTAATTACTTTGTTTTAGGGAAATAAGCAGGGTTTAGGTTGATTTGCTTCCTGCAGGGAACAGTGATTTTTTCTTTTTACTAAGTCTGAAGAACATTGTATTATTCTGTTTCTTCTGCAATCAGGAGCGGAGAGTGACTGGCTGGGTGAATTCAGTTGCCTTAGAGAAAAGTTAGCTTAATATTGCAAGAAATGTAGTAGACCAAACTTTGCTTAGTGTTTTTGGTTGTTGTTTTATTTTTTTTATTTTAGAATACTTTGTATCAAACACTTTGAATGTTTTTTTCTCCTTTAACTCTCACAATAGTCCTATGAGGGAACTCATCATTCCCACCTTGTAGGTTTGAAAATTGGGATATAGACAGTAATTTAAGTTTCCCAATATCACACAGCTAATGAGTTGTGAAGCTGGAATTTGAACATTTAAGCCAACTTTAGAGGTCACGTACAACTATTATTTATTGCCTTTACTACACTGAATAGCGCAAGTATTTGTCCATTTAAGTAATAATTAAATTTTTCACTATGAGAAACAATCAAAATCTCTTGGTTTCTTTTTTTCTTCATGTATATAATAAAGACTTTAAAAGCAGTAATACAGAAGATATATTTTCCTTCTATGATTCTAGGTAATGAATTGTGCTATTTTTCTAAAGTAAAAGACACACATTTTCCAGCATTATTTAAAATTGAAGATGATATCCATATGCAGATTCTGTATGCCCAGTATGATTATTTCTTTATAACATGAAAAACATGTGGACTCCTACATGACAACTTTTCTCTTAGAATTCATTAATTAATGATATACCACTATGATGCATTTAGAAATACGTATAAATACTTTTGACATCAGAATATCATCTACATACATTGAAAAGTTTGGAACCCTGGTGTGTACCAGGATTATGTGTTCAGTCTGGAGATGTTTGTTATACAAATGAATTCATAAATTCACTGCATTTAATCTTCAGTCACCTACTCTACGGCCTACAGATTGTGAATCACTTATATAGAAGTTTGGGTTGTAAGCAATTCTAGGGCAGACACATTTTTTTTCCCCTAAAACACTAAGAAAAAAACCATTTTTGCAATATTTAATATTTAATATAAAATTAATAACTGTGCTGTGTCACTAGTGCATATAACAGATAATCAATACAGTTTCCAATTTATTCTGAAGGTATAGTAGTAGTTTTAGAGTTTGGAGGGTATACTAGTTTGCCAGAGCTGCCATAACAAAGTAGCACAGAGTGGGTAAGTAAAGGACAGGAATTTATTTTCTCACCATTCTGGAGGCTAGATTTTCATCAGCAGAGTTGTTTTCTCCTGAGTTCTTGCTTGGCTTGCAGACAGCTGCCTTCTTACTATGTCCTCACAAGGTCTTTGGTTAGTATGTGTCCTAACCTCCTCTTATAAGGACAGGAGTTAGATTGGATTAGGCACACCCTAAGACCTCCTTTAACCTTATTTACCTCTGTAAAGACCCTCCAAATACAATTACATGCTGAGGTTCTGAGGTTTAGGATTTCAGCATATAAATTTTGGAGGACACAATTGACCACAACTAACCCACCATTTTGGGGTTGGAGGTTGGAGCCCTCCTTGAATTATGCACAGTCTACCTAATAAGTCCTCTTTACCTATGCCTTGTAAAGTACATTTACAAACAAACTTATTTTAACTTATCTCTACAAAAAGGGAATTAAGTTAAAATAATTATTGCAAAGAAACTATGGAATAAAAATAAAAATATAATGCAAGTTTAAACAGACAAAAGAAAATGTCAGAGATGACCAATCCCTTCCTGGTGCAAGGTTTTTTCTTGGTTACATAATGAGGCAAAAGCAATGTGATATATTAAGAGAGGTGTGAGGATAACTCACAGTTTTCCTTTCTCCTGTGGTTAATGTGCTTTCTGCTCCATCATTGTTTTCCTACCTTTGGTCTCACAACATTCTGTTCAGCACTTTGCTGGAGAAATGAGCAAGAGTGAAGGTATCTGTTGCACTACCCACAGAGGGGTGTGAGGAAAACTTTGCTGACCTAGATATGGGAAGGAGGAGTCCCTAAGACTACCTTCAAGTTTGTAATTACCTAGAAAGACTCACAGGACTCAAAATGATTCATATTCATAGTTACAGTTGATTACAGTAAAAGAAAACAGAGAAAATCAGCACAGGGAGAAGGCTCCTGGGGCAAAGACCAGCGGAAACCAGGCCTAAGCTTCTAAGCATTCCTCTCAGTGGAGAATCAGAGAATGAGCTTCATTTCTCTAGCAATGATGTGTGGGAAAAAGTGTGAAGTGTTACCAACCAGGGAATTCAACTGAGTTGGCTGTCCTGGTTTTAGGGAGGTCAGTCACCATCATGTAGCCTTACTGTACCTGTGTGACTTCAGTTACTAAAGCTCCAGACTGACAGAAGTTGTTCAACATAAATACCATTCGTATAAACTCTCTGGATAAACCAGTATAGCCTGTCACAGGGACTCAAGAACATACACCAACTGTATAAGACAGAACATTCTAAGAGCTCAGCTGTAGTCATTTTCAAGCTTTTCTTGTTTTTAATGTACAGCAGTAGGGCAATGCGGTCCTGCTGAGTTAACTCTTTCCTGCCCCAGGGTCCACACTCCAGGGAAGGAGTCCAAGCAGTGGTCCTAGCAAGAATAGAAGTGAATCAGGAAAAATGAATGAGGTGAATAATTTTGAAGATTGAATCAAGTATATAAGTAAAAATAAGTAAGAGTTAGAAGCTGGAAAAACTGAGAGCATAGCAAAAAATCCAGGGAAGAAAGTCCAAATGAAGGGTTAGAAAAACGAGACGGTTCTAGAGACCATTGCTTTCTGATACTAGTTGCATGTCATCAGGAATTGTGAAACGGCTTACAGAGATCACAGACCTCTGGTGGCTTAGGACAATATCTCTAAACTAGAGTGGACAGGCTCAAACCTATAACTTGGTGTGTGCCTACATAAATATTTACACACATCAGATTTACAACGTATAGGCACATGCTATAATATCTCAAAATATTTCTCATATTGACCTCATTCTGTTCAGTGATTCAAATAATTAGCAAATTTCAACTAACACCTTCTTCATGGAGAAGTTACTATGCCACGAGTAGCCTTGCTTCTAATTATAGCTTGACTAAATAGCATTTGATTTTTTTTTTTTTTACTGTAATATCTCCGTCAGTGGTGAGAGAGATATCCTATGGCCCAAGCTACCTAAAGTCTCATGTGGGGAATACGTTCAATACTTAGACCTCTAATTCTATGTGGCTGAATTCTCATCATGTTTTTCGATCCTGTATCTCTTTAAGTTAGAAAAATGCAAATTATTGTACCATTATTTAGGCTTGAGTTTCTTTATTCCTTCTTGTTCTGTTTACAAGGCATGCTTATTGCTCATGCATGTAATGATTTAATGTCTTGAAACCTCTCCTCCCTTCTTGCATTCGTTTCCTAGGGCTGCTTCAACAAATTATCACAAACTGTGTGGTTTAAAACAATATGCATTTATTTTCTTATTATACTGAAGGTCAAAGTCTAAACTGGGTTTCACTCGGTGCAAGTCAAGGTAGCAAAAGGGCCATGGTCTCTTGGGAAACTCTAGGGGAGAATCCATTTCCTTGTCTTATCCAGCTTCTGTAGATGGGCTAGTTTCGTTGGCTCATGGACCCACATGATATTGCCTTTTCTGTCCCTCTTTCCATTATCACCTCACCTTCTTCTACTGCCTGTCAAATCTCCCTCTGTCTTCTAAAGCTACTTGTGATTGCATTTAGGGTCCACCTTGATAACACAGGATGATCTCCCCAGTTCAAGATCCTTAACTTAATCACATTTGCAAAGTCCATTTTGTAATATAAAGTAACATTCACAGGCTAGAAGGAGTAGAAACTGGATTCTTTTGAGGTCCATTATTTGATACATCTATAGAATAGATGCTCAGTCTGATCTTTCCCTAGGTCAACAACTATTATTCAAAAAATACATTTTGCTTCATCTTTATATGTCCTTGGTGTTCAGTAAATTTCTGGGTGAAGAGTCTGTCATCTTTAATTGTATCAGGTGTCCAGTCAGATCAATTTATTATCAGATGATAACCCACGGAAGTACCTGATTTTTTGAAAGCATGTAGCATTTTGAAAAGGTAATACACCTTTTCAAATTGAGGAAACCTCCAAAAGGTGACATTGCAGAAGGCACTGAATGAGGTTTGAGATAACCGCATTAGACAAGATTATACAACAATTTCTTACTTTAGAACTTTTGATAAATGATACATGGCTATCTTAGATAAGAAGGTAAACAGTGTTATTCTCCTGGAATGATATATGTTTTGTGCATCTCACTTTTGACAATAAAATTGAATTTGATCTGATATGTTATGAATGCTTTTTCATTCCTGGAAGCAGTTTATAAGTGAACATTTAACTAAAGAATAAAATGCAGTTGAAAAAGTACAAAAATCATAAATGTAAGACTTAATGAATTTTTCCAAAAGTTACACACTCATGTAACAAACACACAGGTCAAAAAATGGAAAGTTATCAATGAATTGGTCAAGGTTTACTCAAGGAAATACACTTAATATGAGAAATATGAGAATAAATAATTGTGAGATTATATTTTACAGATATGTGGGAGGATCTGGGAAAATGAAGGTCTGGAATAGAGTACAAGATCATAGAAGAGTTACCAGTCAACCTGGCAAAGATACTAATGAGGATAGATAACTTGGAGTTTGCCAGGAAATAAAAAAAAAATCCAGTGTTGCATCCCACACGACGAGGGTTGTGGGGAGCGAGGAGGGCACTGCAGGGTTAAGAAAAGACAGTAGCCATGAATAGAGTTTAAGCAGGGCTAAGGGGCCTCCAGCCTCAAGGACTGGACATGCCTAATAGGGCCAACACATTAGCTTTTATTAGTTAGGTGGGGAAGTAAAGGAGATAAAGCTTGTCAATCTCAAGATCTGTGAATCCTATACATCATAATAGGAAACTGATTCAAGCCAATCACCCTTGCCTGCAGACAGCTGAACCCTAAGTCTCAGGATGTACGCACTTACCCAAGGGACAAAACCTTTATAAATATGAATAGATGGAGAGCACATCTTTGACTCTCTTCCCTTGCAGGTTTTGGGAAGGAATGCAGCCACAGAGGCTTTCCTTAGCCAGGGGTACATGGAGGGCTGTGCCCGCATCTATAAACCCCGTGGTTTCTCCTGTTGGTCCCCACTTGACTGCACCTGGCTTGAGTTGTCCTCACCTCACCCCCGTGGGGAATCTTACTCATCATTGGCTGACCAGCCATCTTTTGGGGGCCAAACAGGTAGACATGAGGTGCAAACACAAAGGTGAAGCAAAGTTCCTGAAAGGATCCGTCTCACAGACTCTTCTTGCTTTAGGGGCAGGTACGAGGAGATAGACGGGTAGGCTGCTGCATGGCAACAATGCAGCATCTAGCATCTTCTGCCAAAGTGAGATTACGAGTATAAATTTAACTATAATGACTTTCTAAGAATAAAGGTGACTGCTAGTGTTGAAGTTCCTCTTTTGTTGAACCTAAACTTGGAACCACACCATAAGGGGTGAGGCTATAATTACATAGTTTAATCAAGTTAACGTTGTACAATCTAACAAAGGAGGATCCCACCTGCCCCACTTCAACCCCATCCAGTCACTACACCTTCTATTAGTAACCACTCTGTTAACTTCTAACAACAAAGATTAGGTTTTCCTGTGTTGTACTTTGTATGAATGGATTCACAACATGGACATTTGTGTCTGGTTTCTTTTGCTCAACATCAATTCCTGTGAGAGTCATCCATGGTATTGTGTACAATTTATTCTCACTGCTATATAATATTCCATTGAATGAATAGATCAGAAGATATTTTTCTCTTCTACCAATAGCTAACGTTTTTATTTGTTTGTTTGTTTGTTTTTCCATTTTGGGGCTATTGCTAATAGTGTTAATATGAATATTTGTATATTTAAAGACTGAGTTGAACATTATTGTTTGGTATATACTTAAGCATGGAGTATCTGGGCCAAGAGATATGTATATGTTTAATTTTATTAGATACTGCCAAATAATTTTACAAAGTGAGTAGTTGATTAATCTCGCAAAACAATCTTTTTTGTTTACAAATTAAGATAATATTTACAAACTAGTAGAGTTATTGTGAGTAGGAAATCACAAAATCCATGTTAGAAGAATTGTTTGCCTGATACATAATGAGTACTCAACAAATAATGGCTCATTGTTAGTTGTTATTAATCTTCATAGTTTGATGATCACAAAGAAAAAGAGTTCATTTGTTCAGACAAAATTTCTTAATTACACAGAGCATGGCCAACACTACACTATGTACACCAGACAGTAATAATACGTAGGCGTCATCCTCAATTGTCTCCTATAACCACAAGAAACACTAATAGGACTGGATGCGACTGGCTACCCAATCCACACTAAGTGCCTCAAAGCATCAAACAATAAATCCCCCATTTGCACAGTTTGAATGATCTCATTTTTAATAGAGGGGGGTTAGGGTGCCAGAAGGAGTGGATTTTACCCTGAAGAAGTGGATATTGAATTCCTGACTAGTAGATGTGAATTTTGACTAGAAGCTCAAATTCACTTTTCAATCCTGATGTTCTAAATTTTTACCTTAGATCACAATTAGCCTAATGATGACACAAACTGGCTTAATAATAATTAGTGAAGGAATTCAGGCTTTCATTTATTTATTCAACAAGCATTTTAAGTGCACCTAGAAACTAGTTTTAAAAAGTGCTTAGTCCTCAAGGATTTTGCATTATAGTATGAAGAATAATAGTAAATAAAGAAAAAGAAGTACATAATGTATAATGTCAAATGAGGAAAAATTTTCTAAAAACCAAAACAAACAAAAAATCAGAGACAGCAGAAGGGGATATAGACCTTGCTCAGAAGTACTATTTTAGGTAATTGGTCAAGGAAACATTTGAGAATACTGTCTAGACCACATACACATACGTTATCAAAAGGACAGCAGACTATTTCAGGAACAGTCTTACGCATGTCCAGCCTTATGCATGAGCACACATTATTGTACAATATGTTAGACTACTGCCCATATTTGACAATTTAAAAGAAACACACATTTAGAGAGAAGATATAGTATTTGCCAGACCTTGACAAATTTCAAAGACTAATTACTGACACCAAAGTTGACTAAGGAAAAT
The DNA here is from genome assembly GCF_004115265.2 of Rhinolophus ferrumequinum. Lineage (NCBI taxonomy): Eukaryota > Metazoa > Chordata > Mammalia > Chiroptera > Rhinolophidae > Rhinolophus > Rhinolophus ferrumequinum. The sequence continues at coordinate 16,789,913 of NC_046289.1, forward strand.
TTACCTATGGCAGTTGACTCATATTTTCTCACATCATTACCTTATTAGTTTTCAAAGAGATACAACAAACTTAAGTCATTAGGACTAGTATTAGAGAGAGAAAATACCTATATAACTTTAGGTTTTTATTTTTGCTGACTTATTTCCAGATCACAGTTTCTTAACTTTAAGGACAAAAATTCCTTATACTACCAGGCCACCTGCTTTCAGAGAATTCAGATCGGAACCCAGTCTCTGGCACAATAACTAATTGCTAGATGAATAAAGACATTGTTGCTCCCACAGTATCGGTGCTTAGGTTTCCCTTCCTTGTCTATATATGATACCTCATTTCCTTAGCTATGTCATGACTGTCAGATATGTCATTTGCTTTATATCCCTCCAGTGTAATTCATATCCTTTTAAAAATTGTTATTTTTCAAAAATTTTCATCACAGAATTGGTAGGTAGGCACAATAAAGGGGAAAACATGGGAGGTAGCAAATCTGGCTCCACGGCTTGAAGTATAAGATCTTGGCCAATTAATTTAACTCATTCAAGACATATTTACACAATTCCTATTACATGCCAAATTCTCTAAGATATTTTATTGAATAAAAAGAGAAAACAAACGTATCATCCTGTGTGGGATTCTCTCCAAATGACCAGATTTCTAATCTGGAGAGCATTATAATATTAACTATCACATGGTTGTTGAATGGATTAAGTAAATTATAAATCATAAGTCATAAGACTTTGGTGTTAAATAGATCTAGCTATACCACTTATGTGCATGAATTATAAGCAGATTCTTTTAACGCAGTTATTTCATGTGTAAATTCAGTTTTTGTGATAGTGAGAAGTTGTGTAAATATATAAATATTTGAAGTCATATCAAATCTTTTAATGCAATCAGTTTTCAATAAATTGTAGCAATTGCTTTTATAAAGTCATGTCTTAGAAACCATCAATATACTAGGTGTAGTTTCTGGCTCAAAAACCTTGGCTGACTTCCAGATTCCAATATATATCAGTACTAGATAGTTTTTCTTAGGTGTCTCAATTATCTCAAGCTTAGGAGCTCCAATACTGAATGTTTTGTGCCAGACACCTTGTGTTACCCACGACCCAGACCCACTCTCCACTCTTTATGACCGACCCTAAACTTGCCCAGGACAGTTGACATATATGGAGTATGTCAGTAAGTGTCAACAAGCTCTCTAGCTTCTGGTGCAGTTCAGCTCATGTGGGAACAACTTGCAAAAAAATCAAAGAAGGTAGGATGATGGGAAAATTGAGAGACTCCTTCCACCTCTTGAAACCCTTGTGGGTCTTCTCCTTGTGGGTTTGCTGTAGGCTGGAAAACGTCAATGTTCTTGGCAGGTGACCCTATACACACAGTTAATTCTTTCTTCTATTTCTCTTAAAATTTTTCCTTCTTCTGCTTACTAGTTCCAAATTATACCATTGTTTCTAATAGTTTTCCTACTCACTGTTCATACCTGTAAAACACTAAAGACTACCCAAAGTATTTGTGTTTAGTTTTGACCCACCAACCCTAGAATTGTATACAGTACACAGGTGGCACTCAATAAATACTTATTTTGTAATTTTCTATTAATCAAAATTGTAAAACATTCTACACTTTTTCCATTTGTTTAACTCTATAAGCATATCACTCACCATATCTAGTCAGAAAGTAAGTCCTGTATATAAGTTCAATAACTTCCATATTATTCGCCTTATCCTTATTTCTATTATGATCTGCTCTATTTAGGTCTTGATCACTTGTTGGTTGAACTTATACATTTATACCATTACTTTGCTTCCTTGCCTCAAGGCTGAAACCTCTGCAATGCATATTCACAGTGAAGCCAGAATATGTCTAAAACACACATTTGATCATATCTTTATCTTTCTGGAAACTCTCCAATGCATACCCACACCATGTTTAGGATATTATGAATTCTTATCACTTCTTATCTAGATTACATTGTTTTCCATTTTCTTACAAGACATTATCCTTGATGACTTATGTGTTCAAAACTTTCTACTTCATTCTTAACAGCCATACGCATGAATGCTGATTTTTCTCATTTTCAATAAAAATAAATAAGTACATATATACATACATACACATAGACGTGTGCTTTGATGTTTTGTTTTGCATCTAGATATCATAGTGCCATTTCCCACTTTTTAAAACAGTCAAATTATTTTCAGGTATATTATTTATATTTATTGTTTTTGCTTTCTCGACTTTCTACTCACTACTAAATTCACTACAGTTTTTATTTTAAGATAATCCATTCACTAAACTCCTCTTAGCACTCTACCATTCACCTTCATCGTGGACAGTTCTCATCCTTACATTCTTTTCCTGTGACCACATCATTAGATACTTTTGAAAATACCACTTTAAACTCTCTTCCTTTGACTTTCATGACGACACACTACTTATGTTCTGTTTCTTACTTTATTCCATCTCCTTCTCTCTCATTCATAATTAAATTATAACATCTCTCAGGCTTCTGTCCTAAATCCTCTTTTCTTCTTGTAATATATACTCCACCCTGTCATTTTAATTCATTTCTAGCTTACAATACCAATTTATTGGTTGCTGTCTCCAAAACCACTCTGTTGCTCAAGCTTTTCTTTAAAATGCACAGTAATATATCCATTTTTTCCCTGCTCATTTCAAATAGATATCATATACATATCTCAGATTCGACACCTATAATATTGAACTAACTTTCCACTAATCCTATTGAATCTACTTGCATTGTCAATAAATAATACAACCATCTTCTCAGTTATCAAACTCAGAAATCAGAGTATAATCCTCAACTCCTCCTACTTTATCATCACATACAATGAATAACTAAGTCCTGTCATTTCTGCATTTTTATTTCAAATCTCTCCCTCCTATTTATTTTGCTTTCACTCATTTCTTTTACATACTATTATAATAACCTTCTAATTTGCCTTCTTACCTTTGTTCTAGTGTCCGTTGAGTTCATTTTGCACAAGTTTAGGACAGAGTCTTTGCCGACATGAATTGGTTAACACCCTACAATGATATAAGATAAGGCATGCGACATGCCATTGGGTTGGTTCTGACTCCTGGGGACCCTATGAATGAATGATGTTCACAATGTCCTGTCCCCGATAGCCCTGCCCAGCTCCTGTGGACTCAGCCTATGGCTTCCTTAATGGAGTCAAGCTATCTCCTGTTCGGTCTTCCTCTTTTCCTGCTGCCTTCTATTTCCCCCCGTATTTTTGTCTTTTCCTAAGATCTCTGCCTTCTCATGATGTGCCCGAAGCAGGACATCTTCAGTTTTGCCATTTTTGCCTCCAGCAATGTTTCAAGCTTAATTTTCTTGAGAAACATAAGGTGCTAATTCATAAATATGACCTTCAAAATTTGCTAACACTCTGGTCTTGAATTTCTCTCTAGCTGTTTCATATTCGTTTATTCTAAATGGTCACTGTACCAGTGAGAAAAGAAAAAAAATTCTCTCGCTATTTCACTTACTATTTTCTCTCTATAGAATGTATGCCCCTCTTCCCTTTTCCTGGATTCATCCTACAAGTTCTTCAACTTTGAGAGTAAGAGTCTCTTCACCATGGAGGTCTTTCCTGATCTTACCACTGTGTTAAGAGCCCCCGTGACAGCCATATGCTCCCATGACATTTTTGTCAGGACAACCTTTACACTTTAATAGAGTTACCTGTGTAATAATCTGTGCTTTATGGTAGTCTGCCAGCTTTGTAAGCAATGCTACATTTTCCCAGCAGCAAGTCCTTGTCTGCTACATGATACTCAGTACATATTTATTTAATAAATTTGTAAATGAATAATGACTGACATATTATATGTACTTCATTATTTTGTTGAATTGGGGAATGAATGGTGAGTTGTTATTATCTATTGTTCTATCAAATCATTTTTCTAACATGCTTGTTCTATTGGCCTCAATAGATTTATAATTACTGAAGAATTACCATAACTTTGTTTTCCCCTCTGAAATCACAAAACAAGAAATTGCTTTGTTAAATTGTTTACTAGTGAAACAATTCTTTGACACCTTTTTCAACAGACTTCTCCCTTCCTAATTAAATGGCAGATTTAGATATAAATCATTATAATACTTAACCGATATCTAAAATAGAGACTAAATAAAACTGTTTTGACTAAATTTCCTAATCAATAATGCCCTCAGAGGATTTATGTTCCATGACTGTAATTTCACAAATATGATTGATTATCTTTTTAAGGTAAAGATAATTTAGGAAAGCTAATTATATATTGCCATTTGGAACTCAGAGATATTTAAACCGAGATGGAAGAGAAGGGGAGCTGAGCGAAGTGTGGACCGGGTGGCATATAGATGTAGTGTGTTGTCAGATCCTCTCCTGTCATGACACTGAGGATTCCTTAAGCTGCCCAAGTAAGTTTTAACCTAATAGTGACAAAGATGAGCATCTGTCCTATGTTGCAATGACTGACTTCAAAGATGGCATTACCAACTCTTTGAAAGAGAAATCAACTGATTTAAGTCATTGACCTTCAGGGAGTTTAATAGCTAAACCACATCAGAAAAGTGGTTAACTTTTGTTTTTGAATAGTTTTGACAAATGAAGGTAATTCTCAATAAACTTTGGATGTGACTGTAAGTCATACATTAGTTATAAGAGATAAAATATGGAAATCCATCAGAGATCATTGTTTCTGCCTAAATATTAGAATAGTCTGGTTTTAAAAATATGCTTCAATCATAAATGTCTTTTTTGCTAAAGATGGAAATAAGTGTAAGCAGTGAAAAGTAATTCAAGGTGTCATTACATTTTATAAAGAAAATAAACACGTATGTTTTATCAATACAAACATGTCATTATAAGATTATTGTATACCCCTGAAAGTCACAGAATAACTTGATATTTAACCTATGTGTAGACATTTTAACAATAACATGAGAGACCAGACTGCGAACCTGAGACAGAAGAAATGGAGCACAGTTTAATTAGTTAACACTTCCATGCTAGTTGTGTAAATAATATTAAAAGAGAATGCCTGCAGAAAGGCTGAAACCCTGGATGGTTTGGCTTCTAGTATGATTAAAGTATGTAATTTTTCACAAAGTGTTATTGGCTTACAAAATGTTATATTTATTTTACTGACTACCAAGAATAATTCCCTGTCTTGAAGTAAAGCATTCTTGTTCAGATAATTGTACTTAGTTTCCTGAGTGGCGGCAGAATGTGTGCCTATTGCCAAGACTTTTCTCCAGATGTTCAGGTTGCTTTAGGTGGTAGGACCATTTATACTTAATGAATCCAATCTATTAAAAAAAAAGAATAAATGAACGGGAAATGTTGGAACTGATTCTTTCTGTATGATTACACACATTTTATCTTCCCTTTTAATCTCAATCAGAACCCTAAATTGGGAAGACTATCAAAATCAAAATGATTGTTACAGTTGCTCTTTCCTAACTCAGCCTTTTACTGGATGTGCTAATATAAGTTCCTCAAAGCTCCATCTTGGGATAGCAGCATGACTAAGAAAAGACAGCCTTTCAGTTTGTGGAACCCAGACTGCCATTATCAAGGACTGCAGATAAAAGCAAATAAGATGTATGTGTTCGATCTGAGGACACCTTCTGACTTCTTTTGAGTTTGTTTGTTCTTTATTTAAAGAAAAAAAAATTCAATTCAATTAAAACAAGACCTTTAAGTGTTTATGCACTTTTTTCTTTATTACTCTAGGCAGCATACGGAATTTCTTTGGGCGAAAATTACTTCTCATTCTCTGATAATAACTAAATGAGATTCTTTGGTGCATACATAAGTATTTTATCAATTTCTTATTCCACAGTTTATTGAGTCATGTTGCAATGCTCCTACTGAAATTTCAGCAGCCTTACAAATAGCTTTTAACAATCCTTACAATTTCACTAAAATTGCATTTTCCTTATTCAAGTTTCATTAGCTCTACCCTCTTTGAGCAAAGAAATATATTTTTCTTCCTTGGAATGTAGGACATTTTCTACTGCTATCTATAGCACTGGATAAAAGAACATAAGTAACCTTAAAACCTGCACCTGGTCCAACATTAGGCCCATAGCAATGATAAAGTATAATTTTCAAAAAATTAAATATTTATGAGTTTCATAAAAATAAACAGAATGTATATTAAATGTTTGATTCAATTCATTAATTAATTAGTGAAGAAATAAAATGTTAGGGCCAATTCAAAGAGCATTTGAAGAGCTATATATTTGTAGGCAATTCACAAATTAACATTGGAATAAAATTGTTGGGTGAGGTGCAAAACTGGTTACTGGTTGTCCTACAAAGCAAAAAAAAAAAATGTAACTGTTGTAGTTATTTCCTCTACTAGACAGAAAGTAGCAGCATTATTATAGATAAAAATCTACATGTTAAAATATAATTTTACCAAGTCTCATGATGAGGCATGAAAAGCAAGGGCCATGAAAAGATACTCTATAACTTTTCGCCATATTTTCAAATTCTTCATACTTTTTCCTAACAGTAGTCAGTAAAATTTTCAATAATCTGTTGAACAATATAATTAAAAAACATACCAACATTTCTTCACAAAATCAATATAACAACAAGCTAACAAGCCCTGTGTGTCATAGCTGGTAAGTAAAAGACAAAAATGGAGCCCTTAACAACATGAGATTTATCAAGCAACTTGTACACATAAAATGAGAATAAAAGTATATGATACATGATTCTACAAGAGGTCTTAGAGGAAATGATTGAGAAATAAGTGCTGGAAGGAGGTGCTATTTAAGAAATCCTTTTAACACATTATGACATATAATTTCCATTACAATCATCTGAGTTAGGCATTAATAATGATTTTAGAAGTGAGAGTGCACACACTTTTAAAGGTTAGATAATGGAAAGAGATAAGCCATGATATGAATGTTCAAAGGTGTGGAAAATATGTTTTAACAAGGATAGATAGCGAGGAAAAACGCAGAGTCTCTCTTTTTAAAAGACATCGTCGATACGGAGTACATTTTATTTAATATAGATAATATTTGAATTTCTTCATGTCTTCTTTTTTGTATTCCCTGAGCACAATCATTTTATAGTGAACTGGAGAGTCTTAAAACAATGTAAATCATCACTTATTTGTCAGAAAATTCAATACTCTGTTTCCCCCTCAAGTTTATGTTAATTTTTCTTAAAGTCATGTCAATACTTTGACTGACAGATGATAAATCCCAACAGAAGCCTTATAGATTCATAATCATCCTAGCATATAACTACCCAAAATTTGAGATGGGATAACTTTATGATCATTGTCTAGTATATGTCAATGAATGCTTCATTTCTTGTGTCTCCTAATTGGGTGTATATTACGCAGTCAATTCTTCTCAATATGTGACATGGTGTTAAAGATTTTTTTGCCCTGATATTAACTTATGTTTCTTTTTACTTAGTCCCATTTTTTTCAAAGCAGCTCCGTATATCCCGAAGAGAGCTCTTTTTCCCGTAAGAAACTATTTTGAAATAACAAATACATTTCATCACAGTTGTTCAATATTAACCAATACTCTCCTCCCAAATATGGTCATTTTTTTGATGCACTTATTCCATTTTCTTTTCAAAATATTGTGATTTTCAGTGTCTCTATTGTTCATACAGGCACACTTATGAAAGAAAATGAAATGTGAAAGCCAGCACAGACTTCATAATTATGTTTTTGAAAAGTTTAGATAAGTATATTGAATTCTGAAGGCTTATATAAATTTGTCTTTATTTTCTTTGACTTGAACTAACTACTTTCACTCAACGTTTTGCTAAAGTGACAGCTGGTCAAATATTCCAGTATTTCTGAGGGGGAATAAGACCAAGCAGGGCTGAGTGATGGAATAGGAAAATGGTATCATTAATGCTTTCATCCATACTCTGTCCTTCTCAGTATCCCTCTTGACCCTTAAAGATGTTCCTCTTCTTCCAAACCACTTATCCATCCCACCTGATAAATCACTTATGCTGTATTAACCTAGCATTTAGACCATATAAAGAGAGACTTGTTTTACTCAAACTTTTCTCTTAAATTCATAATCATAATATATTTAACCTTTTAGCAAACACAAGGTTGACAAAAGTAATAATTACAATGTCAATAATAGCTAAAATGTATTGCGCTCCTAATATAGATACGTTCAGGTACTTTACCTAATTTAATCTTTATAACAACTTTGAGATATATAATACTATGAAACCCATGTTATAGCTGAGGTTTACAGAAGTTAAGCAATTTGTTCAAAAAAATCATACTATAGGAAGTCATTCTATTTTGAGAAGAAAATTTAAAAACTGAGGTAGAAGGATTACCAGACCTCCTAAAATCCAGGAATGACTCTAGAACAATGACAGACTAATTGCCTCTTTAGTTTTGAGTAAATCATAGAAAAGTAAAATCATTTATCAACAGTTTCTGAAAGACTTTTGGCATTCCAGGGAAGAGGTTAAAAGCAAGTAAGTTTCGTTTCCTCTTTGTTGCTCTATTTTTCTGTCAAATCACCTTTCCTCTCTCCTTACCTTATTCTCCTTTCCCCTTTTAATACTGAGACTTAGATTCCACTTCATTTGTTCTCAAGTACCCACTGAATACAGTCAATGGCACAATTTTTACATAAAAGCCTTAACAATTCCCTGGATGTTTTCATGTTAAAAATAAGATCTTAAATGAACTAAACGAAAAAGAACTATTACCCAGGCAATTGCAACTTGTCAATAACTACCCTAATCATTCATTGAATGTACCTACTCTCTACCTTATCTTACAAACTAAATATGTCCTACCCTCATGGGAGCTATAGTGTGGCAGGCAAGCTCAACCAGTCAAAGCATAGAGATTACAGAAGGTGACGTGTTGGGACAGAGAAAGAAGTGAACTACATGCCTTTTTCTTCATGCCACATACATAAAGAAAAAAGAAAAGGAAGTTGAAGTTAGGGAGAGACAAAGGGAAATACTCAGAACTGTGAACCCATTTGGGTGAGTTAGAAAAACTCAACGATCTCTAGACCAAGGTTTCCCTAACCTCTTCTCTGCAAATAGTGTAAGCATCGAGATGATATTTTCTTTCATTTATTGGAGAGACGGGGAAGGAGGAACCCTCCATGGTGTTTATGTGTATATTTTCAATATGAGTATGAATATTCAGAGATTATATGAGGCCAAGGTAGGTGAAAAATAAAACCATATATACTTTATAACCCTGCTCATTTTACCTTCTCCTGAAATTTTTAAATGCCCTCCACAACTGAAACACATTACCAGAAAAAAGAACATATTAAAAAGCATTGTTGTTGCAAAGTCTTAATATTGCACAAAGTAAATAGAAATGCTTCACAATTATTCACCTTCACTTACTTGTACATGGAAATTTGGAAATTATAGCAAAATATTTTTGGGGTGTATATCTTTTTTCAGACTTTTCTTTTTCTACCTTTCATTTGCCTCTCCCTACATATTCAGGCTTAAGACTTGTAAACACAGAATTTCCCTTTGGTACTTAAATGTTAAGTAACTTGGATTTTCAAAAGCACTGCTAGTGTTGGCTCTAAATTCTGTCAAGAAAGATGGGGAAATTGTCATAAGACAGACGACTTGGAAATACAGGCATTGAAAAAAAAGAAAAAAATTTACTACTTTATATCATGTAACATACGTTTTGGGGATGATCCAAAAATGAGTTTAGAAAATACTTCTTTGAAATTAGCGTAGAAGGCTACAATGGGGTCTGTAGGCTTCCCAAAATTGAGAAAATTTTCCAAGTTACTACAAGGCAACCCTGTCCTTAGTTGTCTAGGAGAAAGGATCCCAAACACTTCCTAAAATTATAGTATTATAATTTGACTATAGTAAATTATTTCAGAAAATCAATTCTGTAAATATTCCTACAAAGACATTCTAAAATCTAAAGTAATAAAGCTCTTGCCTTAGAGATGATAGCAATATAAACTCATACTTGTTTAAGTGTAAGAAATCAAATATAACCAAAAAATTAAGGTCGTTAGACTTCCTAGACTTCATTTTCATCAAGGATTAACAGATTCTCTCCGTGAGTCACCACAGTAGTCCAGGTAATTACAGATATATCCTATATTGCTTAAAATCTAGTAATATGTGGTAGAAAGACTCTAAATACTTTTTCACACACAAAAGTTAAGATAGAAGACGATTTTCCTTACCTATTACATATTTACTTAACTGTTTCCCCGAAAATAATATCTAACCAGACAATCAGCTCTCATGTGTCTTTTGGAGCAAAAATTAATGTAAGACCCAGTGTTATGTTATGTTATGTTATGTTATGTTATGTTATGTTATGTTATAAGACCCGGTCTTATATTATAGTAAAAGGCCGGGTCTTATATTAATTTTTGCTCCAAATGATGCTTTAGATCTGATTGTCTGGTTAGGTATTATTTTCAGGGAAATACAGTAGTCAGACAGACACATTTAGTGTGTCCATTGCAACACACGACAGATGTATTGATTATAAAATAATAATATTAATATATAATTAAATATAAATAAATAATATCATTAACATTAATACTTAAAATAAATGATAATATAAATTATAATTAAGTATTTGTAAATACCCAAGCAGGCAACTTTGGATGAGAGGTAAAAGCCTATGAAAACAGATGAACTTGAGACTTACTGCCGAATGACCAATCGAAGTACAGACACAATGCGTGAATAATGCATTGTGTCTGTACTGCATGAATAATGTATGCACTTGATAAACAGATGTGGTTGTGTCTAATACAAATTTTCATAATTCAACACGTCATGTGTTGTAATGGACATACTTAATGCACTCTTGTGAAATAAAGAAACATTTTCTGAATTTTGGTGCCTACAACTTTTCATTATTTTTGTGTGGACCATCATTCTTAACTGTCATCATTTTTTTGCCACTCCTGTGTCGTAAATCTTCAATTAACACTTGATTTAATGGTAGGTTTAAAGGGAATAATATTTTGACCCCCCAGACAAGATGAGGGCAAAAAGAAAGAGCTATTCCGTCGAGTACAAGAAAGGAATCGTGGAGGACTCCCGGGGCAAGAATCTTACGGTTTTCTGCAAAGAGAAGAAGTTGAATCTCCAAATGGTCCAAAAATGGTAAGCAGAGTACCATAAACTCAGTCAACAGTTGGACGAGGGAAATGCTAAGAAGCACAAGTGTGTATCAGGTTGGCAAACATTGTTTCCAGAGCTGGAAGACATCATCTGTGAATGGATTGCTGACAGGATAGCAAAGGCTTTGGTTGTGTACAGGTCTGATATTTAAGCATTTGCCATTGCAATGGCACCACAGTTAGAAATATCCCCAGAAGAATTCAAAGCATCACAACACTGGCTGGGTGGCTTCCTTCAGCAATATGAACTGTCTTTAAGATCCACAACACTGTTCAAGCTGGAAGATACTGAAGTTATTAAACGTGCACTTGCATTCAAGTCCTTTGTTGATGGCATCGACTTTTCTAAATACCAACTCTCCAACATGATTGCTATAGATGAAACTGCAGTGTTTATGGGCCAAGGATCTCAAAGGACAATTGATCAGAGGGGTGCCTCGTCAACCTACAATCCCTCCACTGGTTATGAAAGTGCACATTTTACCTGTATTTGGCAATTCGTCGGATGGAAAGAAAGCCCCACCCCTTATCATTACTAAGGTCAAGAAAGATACGGTTGAACGTGTTTCAGGCATTTATGTTCTTCAAACCAAAAAAGACTGGTGCACACAAGCAGTTATAAAGAAGTGGGTCAATTTAATGCTGCCACTTGTTTTGCGAGATGGCCAAAGAGGTCTGCTTAGTCTGGATTCAGCCAGCACTCACGGTGCTAAAAACATGAAGAACTTCCTTGCAGAGAGAAGAATAGATCAAATAACGATTCCCATAGGAATGGCTGCCTATCTCCAGACTCTTGATATTACAGTAAACAAGCCATTCAAGGACCATTTGAGCATGGAAATCAATAACTACATTAAAAATAGAATGGAGAGAAATCAGCGTGGAAACTTTGTGAAGCCTAGCCTGCAAGAAGTCGTGACTTGGCTGAAGAATTCATAGGATAAAATCACTGACAGCTGTGTTGCCAATGCACTACGAGCAGGCTACATGGACAGGAAGTGCTCATTTAAGGAGAGCTCTATTGCTGGACATGAGAGATTGGGGCCAATGTTTCTACAGGAAATGGAGTCGCAAGAAATTCAAGCCGGAATTCGGGGTTTGGAGAGTTATGATGATGTTCATAAGAAGATAACATGATTGTATATAAGTAAATGTAGATTTTTGTACATGAATAAATGAATAAATGCAAATTGTTGTACATGAATAAATGCAGATTTTTGTACCCGAAAAAATAAGACATCCCCTGAAAAATAAGCCCTAATGTGTCTTTTGGGCAAACATTAATATAAGACCTGGTCTTATTTTTGGGGAAATACGGTATGCCAATCTAAATGTATGTAAACAAGGCTTTGTAAAATGAACCTATGTTTATGAGAATATAGGTGCTTTTATTTCAAATCACGCCATACTTAACCTTAATTTCTCTTCTACGTACTTATAATATGCATTGTACTCAAAACTCAGATACAATTGGTAAAAATATGTATATAATTTTTAAAAACCTCGTGATTCAAGTTTCTAACTTGAACATTAATTTAGTTTGAAATACATTTCTTAAATATGTGTGAGCAGAAACCATTTTTTTTTAGGTTTTTCCCTAAAGTGTTAAGATTATTCTTTGGGACAAGGAAGAGAGAGAGAAATTAATAGTGATTTCTGGATCACAATAGAAAGAGGAATGCTGGGGAGTTTCTGAAGACTTAAAATTGCCTTTTCTACTCTACCTGAAATCAATGCCTCCAATTAAAGGCTCATTTTCACTGAGAGGAAAATCAGCAGGATTTTGAATTTATGATCCTTATCTCTAAATATCCTCCTGACAGAATCTCAATAATTTCTATTGTCCCTACATCAAAAACATATTTATTTGGTAAGTAAATGTCCCCTTCATTACTATCTTCTTCAAAATACGTAGTGCATCTGATACCAGTTTGATATAGTTAAAGGAGTAACAAAATCATGAATAAAAAGTCAAAAGGACAGAAACAGATTTACAATGATAATTATAAATTAGGTAATTCTGAAAAAATTGTCCTGCTGAAGATAGCAAAAACATCTAAACAAAATATATTTATCAGCATCTTTAAAACACAAAAGAATATTAAGAAGATACTGAGGCATAGCCAGGACAAACCTAGTGTACCAGAATAGAACTCAGAAAAATAACAGACACTTCAAACTTCTTTTGCCCTGAAGACATTTGTTGAGAAGAAAAAAAAAAAAAAAAAAAAGACTTTGAAGCTAAACTGCCTTTGAAAGCATCAGGGAACAAAAGGACAAATCAAAGTCAAGTACCCATTAAACAATTCCAATAAAGCTGGGATATCAAGGGCAAAAACCAAATGATAAGAGTCAAAGGGAGATAAAGCAGCTCTTTACTGAACCTGAGTCTTGGCTTCCGATAATCTTGGTTATGTAAAAAAAACAAAAGTTTTGCAGTTAGATTAAGATATTTCTCCAATAATTGTAGTTAAATAGCTCAGAAGTAAACAAAAATCTTCTCAGAGGCTAATACCATCATCCTAACCTTTGTATTATAGCATGTGTGTGACATGATAAATAATAGCATATAAATTATGAGGAGAAACAATAGAGGTTATGAAAATGTCCTCGTGTTACCTGGAACTAGGATAAAATTATAAATAGCATTCTCCTTTGCTAATGTAATGATGCATCTTTTTAAATACTTAGGACAACCATAAAATAATTTATACAGAATAATTACATTTCAAAAGAGTAGAGGAGAAAACAGATTGATATATACATGTAAATAATCTCAATAAGTCAAAAGAATAGAGGTAAAGAACCAAACAACAGACAGAATAAATTAAAAGGATAATTAAATGATATACATATTAACATACCTATAATAACATAATGAACAGTTAATACAAAAGTATCAGATTGGATTTTTTTTAATCCCACCTCTATGTTCTATAATGAAGACACATCTAACATATTAGAATAAATGAAGGTTGTGAAATAATTTGTAATTACATTAACCTAATAAAAAATAGACTATATATGGTAGGCAGAAAACAGGCATGAGTGGCAGGAGGAGTGGGTGATAATGTAACTGGCACTTTGCATCGGACCACCCAGGCCCAAACTCAGGGGACTAATTTTGTGGTTAGAAGATCCTGAAAAGAGGGAAGTAAAACCCATCTAGAATTATCTGTTTTTTGATGCCTGCACAGAATGTTAAAGCTTCCCTTGGTTTAACCTTAGCCTCATTATAGTATAGTCACAATAAATTACAGTTGGGGTTTTGACACCCACCCCCCTCCCCTTGGGTTTTTCTGTGTGCATTATGAGTAAGGCAAAGTGCAAAAAGAATGGGTTATACAGCCTACACATGTCAATACATGCAGGGCTGGCCAGAGCCAACAATATAAAACTAAAGACTCTAAGCCTTCAGGTCCATTTGTCTCTCTTGACTTGCCCATTTCTTCCCTTAGAACATATTCTAATAAACTTTCTTTACACTATACCTCCATGTTTGCTGATTTGCAATTCTTTACTGTGGCGGTAAAAGGACCAAGCCATTACTCTGGTAACATATATGAGGTCTGCCAATTAAGTTAGTGAACTAATCTTAGGAACAGTGCTACATACCTCATTGCTGAATATCACTATGGTCACCTTCGAAGTAGTTCCCTTGGGAAGCTATGCACTGATGCCAGTGCCTAGTCCACCCTTCAATGCAATTTTGGGACTTTTTTCTTGAATGGCCATGAGAGCTGTCATCATATTACCCTTGATGTCCTGAATGTCATCAAACTGTTTTCCTTTCAATATTTCCTTTATCTTCTGGTAAAGAAAGAAGTCTGGTGATTAGGGAGAGTGTTCCAAAACAGTTATTTGTTTACTTGCTAAAAACCCCCTCACAAACAGTGCTGTGTGAGCTGGTGCATTGTCGTGATGCAAGAGTCCTGAATTGTTGGTGAAAAGTTCAGGTCGTCTAACTTTTTCATGCAGCCTTTTAAGCACTTCCAAATAGTAAACTTGTTTAACTGTCCAGTTGATACAAATTCATAATGAACAATCCCTCTGATATCAAAAAATGTTAGCAACATCGTTGCAACAAGTTCTCGACCTTAACTGTCAGACGTCGTATACTATTATGACAGGCTAGATTATTGGCTATTCCAAAAGATCAGTGGCGTTCAAGAATTTCTCATTTATACTATATGTCCAATTAGTCTGACAGAGAGTTCAGCTCTTTATAGTCACTAAGGAAACCAGGTTGAGGGACGACTTGTCTCAGTACTTGCTCAGCACTTGCTCCCACTGTCTCTGTAGTAATTGGGAAAAAAAAAACCCAACAACAACAACAACATAGCAAATCATGCACTGAACACTCCCTTACAACTGATCCAAAGGATCACACATCACTTCACTTTATATTTATTGGACCAAAAAAAAAAAAAAAATCACACGTCCACACTTATATTCAACAGATTTGAGTAAGAGCAATATTTCCGAGTACAATTCTAAATTGTTATATGCCAAATAGCATCGTCTCTAACTAATTAACTAACTAACTAAATACATATTTCATATAATATATACCAGGGGTGCAAAAAAATGTATACAAGTGGACACTTTTGTCAGCGTTGCTTAAGCAGTAGTTTGCCATAATCAGAAGTGTCTGGACGCTGATGGTAACCACTTTGATCACCTTTTGGTTGATTGCAGAAGTCAAACGTGACTTGTATTCATCTTTTGTTACTGGTATATACTGAGTATTACAATTTTAATAGTTTTTTTTTTTCTTTCTTAAAAAGTGTACACATTTTGTTGGCACCCTCTGGAGAGTTGACACATCTCCAATAAAATAACTGGAGATGAAATAAATAAAACACACATGCTCAATACTAGATAATCTATCTTGTAAAATAGTTTATTAATCCAATGTAGTGCTTATTTGCATAATACTTGGCTCTCTAACTTCTAGTATGTCCCTATGTGGTAGACATACTGTTTTAAACCAACTAGAAGAACCTCTAGAGGGAGCTCCTTTTCTGCTTACTAGTGACCACATTTGCCAAGTAATTGATATTTGAATGAAGGCCTATTTAAATGGTTTTAAATATTTCAATATGACTGCTGTGCCAGATTCCAACAAAGTAAGTCCAACTTTCATCTAAGAAATCCACACAGACAATAACAAAGAAATATGAAAGTGGTTAAAAGTTAGAGATAAGGGGATTAGAAATAGTAACTACTTACATGATCAAATATGCAAAGCTGTAGAGTCTATAATTAGATCTAAGAACACCATTTGCAAATTCCTAGTTTAAGGTCATAGAAAAAATCTTACTCATTCTTGGTTCAAGGCTTAACAATAGCCCTTAGGTTTAAAGTTTTCTTAGGAGAATGGACTGTACAATATGACTCCAGATGATATGTAACACTGCCAACTCAATAAGGAACCATGACATGTTAATTTTAGCTTCAATAACCAAAGAGGATGTGGGTTGAAAACAAAACAAAACAAAAAATAGAAAAAGGGTTACATTTATCGTAAACATCACTGACAGAAGCCTAGACATCTTTTAGGTGTTTTTAACAGAAAGTTTAGAGAACACATCCCACATTAAACTTGTTTATTAGTTAAAATGGAACAACTATCTATGATTTCTTTAAGTTGTATTTTTATTACTTTTATTTTTTTTTAAATGAGAATTCAAGGTCTGAAATTTAAAATGTCAGATAAGACTGCATAAAGATAACTGATTTAAAGGTATCCTCAATTTTTGAACAATTTCTTTCATATCATCAATTTAGTACATTAATTTGATCCACACTTTAGTTTAAATTTAGCTAAATTAAAAATAATCTTTCTTAAATAGGCTTAAGAGTAGACATTCCATTTTCAACAGAAGACTTAAAAGTTCAAATTTAGACTTAAATTTAGATTTGGATTTAAAAGTTGAAATTTAGCCTTGAAAGGTTTTCAGAAATGGTGGTTGGTTTGTAAATTATAGTGACTTAAAATTTTTAAAAGTGTATCAAAAGTTAGTGAAATAGAATAAGGAAATTAACATGGCAATAACTAAAAAGTTAGGCCTTTATTTTAAATAGTTACTTTGATAATTATCACACTATTTTGTTTTTACCATTACAGAATATTAGAACCAATAACATTTACTAACCAATTAATGTGTTCAATGAGAATGAGTTCAATAGTTAAACGAGAATTGGGCCTATTTTATACCATACCACCACATTTCATAATCCACAATATTCTTTAATTGTTTGGATACATTCTTCACTAAAGAAATGCGTTTAACTATAATTTCCCCAAAGTCTTTGATAACAAAAGGATTTGTTGCACAGCAAATTTATTGAAATTTGGGGGAACACAACATTTTGGAAAACAAAACCAAGATCAAACCCCTTAATAGGGGAAGATACTACTTCCCATTTTCAAAGGAATGTTATGCCCATATTCACTCAAAATACAATCTCTAAATAATTTATATCTTTCTAAATATTTGTTATTTTATAATTTCATATCTTGGCATATGGTTTTCTTTCTGTTTGAGAGCCTTGACTGCAATCATTCCTCTGATTTCAAGAGGAAGGGATTGGGAATTTTATGTTCATTTTTTAAAAACTTTATATACCTTCATAGGATTCCTTCTGTGGGCTAGGTACTATGCTAGGCATTATGAACAAAATTGACAAAGTCGTGATCTCACAAAGTTTACAGCTTAGTTGAAAAGAAAGATATTAGACACTCATAGTTACACAAATATTTTTTGATGTTATAAATGAATGTTAAATAGAATAAGAGAAATAATAATAGCTCAGGTTTAGACTGGAAGTAGAAGAAAACCTTCTCTAGGGAAGCAACATTTAAACTGCAGTGAAGAAAATATCTAAAATAAGTTTGAGGAAGAAAGCTGACATCACTGAGTATAACATAGGGTACAGTGGTCTGAAGTGAACACTCCTATCAAAATTAACTAACTTTCTCATTTTTATTTACATCATGTCTTATATAGTCAAACTGAACGTACATCTACTTTTACTTCATCTTCCTCTTGATGTCTCTCAACAGATGATTGGATCTCTTACTTATGAGAAAATATTAGTAGTTTTGCAATGACAGGAAAAATTCCCTGTCTTCTTATGACCAAATCTATTAATTTACACCAGAAGCTCAACAAACACTGAGATAAAGAAGTATGAAGAAAACCACACCAAAGCACATTATAAGCCATTACTCAAAACAAGTGATAAAGAGAAAATCTAAAACATAGTCAGAGAAAAAGGATACATTATATACAGAGGGACAAAGGCAAGAATGGTAACAAATTTTTCAATAGAAACTTTGGAGAGAAGTCAGTGGAACAACATTTTTAAAGTACTGAAAGGATAAAAAGCAAAAACCAAAACAAAAAAACTGTAAACCTAAAATTCTATACACAGAGAAAATATCTTTCAAAAATGAAGGGAGAGTAAATAAATTTAAAAAAAGAAAGAAAGAAAAACAAAATCAACAAAGATGATATAAAATACATTGAAATACAAAGACAGATGAGATAGATAGATAGATAGATAGGTCTGAAAGAACTAATTATTAGCAGATCTGAAGGATGAAAAACACTAAAGAAAATGCTTCAGTCAATAAATGCATCTTCTGCGTATCTACCCAAAAAATCTGAAAACACTGATCCGTGAAGATACATGTACCCCTATGTTCATTACAGCATTATTCATGGTGGCCAAGGCATGGAAACAGCCAGGTGTCCTTCAATAGGTGATTGGATAAAGAACATGTGGTGCATGTATGCAATAGATTACTCAGCTATAAGAAAAGATGAAATACTGTCATTTGCAACAACATGGTTGAATATTGAGATTATTATGCTAAGTGAAATAAGTCAGAAAAAAATTGAGAACCATGTGACTTTATTTATATGTGGGATATAAAACTGAAGGAACAAATGAATAAGACAAATAAACAAACAAAAACTCATAGACACAGACAACAGTTTAGTGGTTACCTGAGGGTAAGGGAAGTGGGGTGGTAGAAGAGGATAAAGGGGGTCAAATATATGGTGATGGAAGGACAATTGACTCTGGGTGGTGAACACATAATGCAATATATAAATGATGTATTATAGAATTGTACACTTGAAACCTATATAATTTTACTAACCAATGCCACCCCCAAAAACTTAATAATTAATAAATAAATAAATAAGTAAATGTATCAACATCCAATTGGATTAAAAATATATGACCTAACTATGTGCTGTTGTATTAGTTTCCAGAATTGCTGTACCAACAGAAATTCATTCTATCACAGATATGGAGGCTAGAGGTCTAAAATCAAGGTGTCAGTAGGGCCATGAACTCATCTATGATTCTTTTTAGCGTGTGGTGGTTGCAGGCAATTCTTGTTATTCTTTAGCTTATAGATGCATCACTCCAATCTCTGCTTCTGTCTTCACATGGTGTTTCACCCTCTATATGTGTCTCTCTGTGTTCAACTTTTCTGTTTTTATAAGGACACCAGTCATTATGTTAGAGCCCATCTTAATCCAATACGACTTCATCTCAATTTGATAACATCTGCAAAGACCCTAATTCCAAATACGGTCGTACTCATAGGTACTGGTGGTTAAAACTTCAACATACATGCTTAAGGACACATTTTAACCCACAACAGAAGCTACAAAGAAATGCATTTAAATATAAAGACATAAATAATTTGAATAAACATGCATTGGAAAAATGATATACCACTAGCCTGAAGAAAGCTGGAGTAGCTATATTAAAGCAAAACAAAGTAGATTTCAGAGAAAAAAAATATTGTAGTAATAAAAGTTCAATTCATCAGGAGCACTAACAATCCTAACATCTATGTACCTAGTAACATAGCTATAAAAACTATTAGAATAAAAAAGAGACTTAGAAAAATGTACAGTATTAGAAATTTCAATGTCCCTCTCTCAACAGTTGATATAATAAGTAGAAAAAAACCAGCAAGAATGTAGAAGACCTAAACCACACCATCAATCAAGGTGACTTAGTTTACATTTAGAAAACATCCTATTCAAAAGCAGCAGAATAAATATTATTTTCCAGTACAAATGGATCCCTATTCTGACCATAAAAGAAGTTTAGTAAATTTAAAAGGACTTAAGTCATGACCACGATTCAATTAAATTTGTCAAAATATCAACTTCTTCTATTCAAAAGACACTGATAAAATAATTAAGACAATCTACAGAATGGAGAACATATTTTCAGATCATATATCTTATAAATGATTTTTATCCAAAATATATTTAAGACTCTCAAAAATCAAAACAAAAAGTCCCCAAAATATAAAGGAAGAAATGATTTGAACAGACACTTCAATGAAGAAGATATACAGATGAAAAATAAGTACATGAAAGGTTGTTTATCATCATTAATCATTAGGAAAATTTGAATTAAAATCCCAACAAGATACTGTTATATACGTAAAAGAATCGATACAATAAACAATGACAAATTGACTGTCCCATGTGTTACCTGTTTGCATTATAAAATAGTCCAACCACTTCGGAAAATAGTGTGAAATTTTCTTAGAATGTCAAATATATACATTCTAAATGATCCATACATTTCACACCTATGTATTGACCCGAGAGAATGGAAAGCATTTATTCATACAAAGACTTGTGCATAAACATTTATGGGATATTTGCAATAACCTAAACCTGTAAAATATCCCAATGTTCATCAAATAGTTAATGAATAAACAAAATGCAGTATATTAGTACTCAGCAGTTTGCTTCTTTGTTTATTTATACATAGTTAATTTTATTGGGGTATGATTTACATGCCATAAAAATCACTCATTGGAAAAAGTAAAATGCATCTTATTGTAGTAAATTTATGTAGTTGTACAACCATCAGCACAGTTTTATACTAAAATAATTCTATAAGAAAAAAATTTCTCCCACTTGTCTTCATGTGATCCCTGACCCACTCCCAGCCTCAAGCAACCACATTTTGTCTCTACAGCTTTGCCTTTTTTAGAAATGTGGTCTTTCTAAAAGTTTAACTTTTCTAGGAATTTTGTATAAATGTAGCCATATGATATATAAGTTTTTTGTGTACAGATTCTTTTACTTAGGATGTTTTGAGGTTCAATTATGTTATTCTGTAAGTCAGTATTTCACCATTTTATTGTTCTAGCCATCAGTGGCCTCTCTGTTGCTTTTACAATGGTATAATCCTGTAGTATTCCTCCTTACCCACAGTGTGCCATTTTTATAGTTGATCACTGTTCCTGGTTTCTAACTTGACTTTTCTTGGATTCTGGTTTTCATTAATTTTACTGGTTGATTGTGCCCAGTCTCCTTTCCCAAATCTTGTTTGTTTGAATTCTCAATGTTGGAGTGCCTGCAACTAAATTCTTGGCCTCTTCACATTTTTTTTTTCTAACATATTGAAGTCCCCTGACTTAAATATTATCTACAGAGATCTTTAAAAATGTAAATCTTCGCTCATGGTTAGAGATACAACTAATATTTAAAAATGTCTACTGATGTCTGAGAAACATTACAAATCTAATATTATTAAAATATAAATTTTGATTCCCATCCCCCAAAATGTTTCCTTATTCAGGCTTCAACATTTCAGCAAGTGCCAAATCCAGGAATGATATACAATTTCCAATTATAAAATCACACTTCTGAAAAATATTCCAAATCTATTGCTTTCTAAATATGTGATATTACCTCCAATTTCTCATCTTCCAAGCCACCAAAATATTTCACCTGATTCTCTAATTATGTCCCCTGCTTAAAATCTTTCTTTAATACAATTGATTTGCACACAGCAACCAATTTTTTTAAAAAATAAAATAGATGTTAATGCTATACTTAAAATCACTGAATATCATTTCATCATATTGCAATAAAATTCAGACTGCTTAATCTTTTCTTTCCTGTAAGGACCCCAAAACACATCTCTATCTTCATCTCATGCAATCTTCCCCTACCTCTGTGAAATCCAGTCATACTAGGTCACTTTCTGTTCCCCAACTATGAAAAGATAAGCCCTATGTCAATAACTTTGCCCTTAACATCCCTCATGGTAAAGAATGTGTTTTCTCCAGACCTTGGCATGGCCCATCATTCAACACATTGATGTCTCTTCATAAATAACTACTAGTATCAGTAAAGCTAAAAGAAGTCCCAGTTTCTCTTTAACGTTACCTTATTATTCATTTATTTGTATGGCTCCTTTCACTCTTGTATAAGGTCCTTGAGAGTCCAAATATCTCTTACAATTACTGAGAAGAGATTCTGGCATATGAAAATGCTCACTGTACAAATAAATGAATACCTGATTATTGTAGACAAGTTTAACAAGATTTTGAACCTATGCTTATGTATTTGCAGCTCATCCTCAGTGTAATGTAAAAGATAATGACAGCTTTTAAGCACAGACATTCATCATATGTTTGCATTTAAAACATTTCACTCTGAATACAGTTTAGAAAAATAATTGAAAAGTAAGTAGTAAAAAAATTGCTCTTGCACAAATAGATGTCTGGGCAGACGTATTTTCAATTCCTTACTCTTTACTCTTCATTACTCTTGGCTTCTTGGAAGTAATCTAGCATACATTATAAAAATATTTTTGTTTAGGGCAGGGGCTGGCCACACTGCATCTCAGGGTGGGGTCAGCTACAGCCCATAGTCTTAGTGTATAGGGTTAGCCAAGCCAGAGAAACCAACCATGTGATTTAACATTTTCTCTGTGACGTTTGTCTATAGTCAAATGACATTTCCATGCCGCTGACTGCGGCGTTCGACTTTACCCCACGAGCTCAGTGTTCTAGAAAGGAAGTTTAGGAAAGCAGACGTACACTTTTTCTATATTTTTTTTGTGTGTTTTTCAAGAGACCTAGAGAACATTATGTTAAGTGAAATAAGTCAGACAGAGAAAGACAAATACCATATGATCTCACTTATATGTGTAATCTAAAGAAAAGAATAAGTGAATGAACTAATCAGAAACAGTTTCGGGGACATAGAGGAAAAACTGAGGGTTGCTAGATGGGGCTTGGGGATAAGGGGGAAGGTGAGGGGATTAGAAAGCAGGTGAGGGGATTAGAAAGCAGTCAGTAACCACAAGATTGCCACGGGGTTACGAAAGTTCATTTGGGGAATGTAATCAATAATGTTGTAAAGATTTTGTAGGGTATCTGATGGACACTTGTCTCATTAGGGAGACCACCTCAGGGATGATGTAGATGCCTGATCACTGCACTGTACACCTGAAGCTGAAGCTAAACAATAATGAATGTCAACTACAAGTTTATATATATATATATATATATATATATATATATATATATATATATATATATACATTAGATTTCCACTGTCTCTATTCCTAATGCTGTACTCTACTTCCTGTAAATATATATATATATATATATATATATATATATATATATATATATATCCTAGCTGTATTTACTGAAAAATATAAATACTGTAATTATTTTCTGTAGATTTTTGACACATTTTAGAGAACAAACTTGAAATCAATTAACACAGTGAAAAGGTTAAGGTGGGGACTTTTCATCACCAGGTATCAGTTAATGTGGAAACTGGGATCAACGAACCATTTGGGGAATCAGTCAATCACGCCTACATAATGGAGCCCCAGTAAAAAACTGGACACCTTTATCCACCACATTCTATTTACAAGACATTGTTCCATGTACTGCAGGTACTTTTAAATCACTTTGTACTTACAAAATCCCTAAATCATAGATGAGAGAACTGAGGCACTGAGCAATAGAATAAGTTGTTTAAGGTAAAGATATAAATCCAGACAATATGGATTCAGAATTCATGATCTGATATACTACAATATGTTACCTCTAGAAATAACTCCTTCTTGCGACTATTACTTACTTGGAAACATTGGATATCCACATGTATAGAATTAGGAAAAAAAAACTACATCATCTATTCATCCATCTATTTATTGAACCATTCTTTCAACAAAATTTGAACCACTATTTTTAAAGTAGAATGATGAGTATTGTGAATCTACTAATAAGTTGATTCAAAAAGTCCTTCTCCTTATGGATGTCATAGTCTGGTAAGAAAAACAAATATAAAAACAACTTTTTAAAACATTTTTCAAAAAATGTGATATACAGATTTATAAGTCAAGGACAGGGCTCTTGGTAGGCAGACTCATCACTGCCACCAATGAAAACAGTTATCCAGGTAAAATTTAAATTCAGGAACACCTGGTGAATAAATTAAATCTCCATGTCTTAAAGGCTGTATGTATTGCCAGCAATGGCAATTGCACTGAAACAAAGGTGGGGAACTTTGAATTTATGCATGGAGATTCAGTGTCCTTCTTGTAAGACATAAAGCTTTGAAATTGTTCAAAAGGAAACATTACAGAAAACAGTTGTGTTCCTCTGTGCGTAAAATGGGGCAGGGAGAGGAGGTAGTAAAAGTTATCTTGAATAATTTAAAATAGAAAAAATACTCCTACAGTTAGTTATTTTGGGAGCCTGAAGTAAAACAGTACTTCCCCTCGCCCCGTGTAGCGAGAGTGGGAAGTCAAGAGAAGTCTCAGAGCAGCTCTCAACATTATCTGAAGATTTTTGTAATATAAATCTCTCACATAAGGATGTCTTGATACCTGCTCCTATCCATCATATGCTGCATAAATACACGATATGCTCCAATGTCCTGTCCTAAATCTAAAAAAAAAAAAAAAAAAGCATTTGCTGCTAACCCTTGGAATTTCAATCATTTCAACCACTGAGCTATCTGGCACTCAGGATCTATTGTGAAAGGTTTCTTTTATGTCAGGGATACATTTATTTACTCAATGAAATTAATCTTTTGTAGAAATACTATACATAGCATTCTGATAGCTATTATAAATTCACCATATTCATGTATTATACTGTTGCTTATTAAAGTGTCTCTAATAATCAGTGTCTAATTGATAAAATTATCTTAGAAACTTCAATACATACTCATAATTTTGAATAAAATATATTAAAACATCAAGAAAATATTGTGTTCTTTTTCAAATTTTTGGAGAAAGCAAAAATTGCTTTAGGGGAAAAAGAGACTGCTTTACTTCAACAAACATTTCTGGAAGGAAAAAAAATCTATGTTCTAGATTTTGTACTACTATGGTTTATATATAGAAATATTGATATAGAAATAAAAAAATCTCCGTGGATCGTGTAAAACTCATAATTTAGTGGGAGTACATCTATTATCTATCTATCTATATAATATAGCAAAATGGAAGAAAATTAACATTTATGGAATGCCTGTTATTTGTCTGTACTCTTATATAGTCTTTCACATAGAACAGTTTATAAATCCTCACAAAAATTATTCAAGTTAAGAAAAACATGTTGGAATCATAGCCAATACTAAGGGATCCAATTTTGTGCCTTTGGGCAACCTAACCTCTGCCCCTCAGTTTTCAAATATACTCATATAAAATTAGGATAATAATCACCATTACGTCATAGGGTATTAAATGAATACCTTTACCACTTTTAAGAGTTCTAGGCATTTAAGAAATCATCCAAAATACAACTCACTAAAATAAGTTTATTTTTATTTTTTTTTTATTCTTGAGAAAACCTCCTATAAAAGAAGTGATGCTGTGTCTAGTTATTGAAAATAATGAGAACTTTCCACTGAATGCTCTATCTGACACATTCCAGGTAAAAATACAACATGCGCAAAGCATAGTTCTTAAGGATATAAAATGATTTGCTGTAGTTTAAACATATTGATAGATGTGAATGAAATAATATGAACTTGGAAATTTGCCTTGATTCTGTATTACCTTGGGCAAGTTAGTGACCCTCAGTAAATATCAGTTTGTATACAACTGGGATAATATTAGCCTAGTTTGGAAAGAGGATTATGTGACAGGTAGTTCATCCTTTCAACGTTCAGCACAAGGAAAACACCCACGGGTTTGCCATCATTGTGGTGCTGGTGGTATAATTGTTATTACTTTACAATTCCATGCGCTTTGGCCTTTATTTTCTTTGTGATATTTGTAAAAATGAAAGGGTCATATTTGTGTTTTAAGAAGAAAACTATCACATTGGCAATAGTTTGAAGACTGCAATGAAAAGAAACTATGATAGAAGGAAGCAGTTGAAATTCACATCAGGCACACATGGAAGACATTTTTGATAAATTGCAGAAAGAATAGAGAAATGTCAAAAAATTTAGTCAATATTTAAGAGGTGAATTAAGCAAAATTTTGGACTAATTAAGTATGTGTATATGGAGGCACAGGAACAGTCAGGAGAGAAGGTAAATGAGTATGAGCAGTCTGCATGGAGCACCAGAGAAACAGTGGAATCATTCACCTATAAAGAAAATGCTAGGGGAGTAGCAACAACTGGAAATCAAGTTACAGTGTTTCATTTGAAATGTCATGAAAGTGAATATCTATGCTCCATTGATTTGGAAAAAAATGAAATTTGGAAATGTAAAAGTTATATGTTCACAGGAATTCCAATAATAATATATTTGACTCAAAAGCAACTTTAGTTGTACAATTGACGATACCGTATGATTTCTGTAGATAATGCATGAAATAATGACTAGAAAATAATTATACTAATTGTTACTAATTGTAAAATTATATTCTTAATTCCTCACTGAATTTATTTTATGCATTTTTATTTAGTACGACTTTGAGCTAATGCTATATCCTACTGATACATCAGGAATATGTTTAATTCCAGATATTTATATAGGTTTAATTGCCATTGCAATCAGGTATCGATAATACAAAGTAAAACAGTACTTTCCTTAAAGAGACTGTAAGCTTCAGCTTTCCTATTTTGTTGTGGCCTTGGATTAATCACCTACATTATATAGGCCTCGATTACCTTATTTAAAAATGAGAATAGTAATATTTGGGAGATGACATTTTTCAACAATGGCTATAACATTTCCCATCCCACACGCTCTTCCAGAGCCTTGCCATTCTCTCAAGAGGTGGACTCTCTATTCTCTCCTGTTGAGCCTGGGCAGGCTTTTGAGACTTTCTGGACAGAGGAAAAGTAGAGGAGATAGCATGTGACTTCTGACGCCAGGTCATCAAAAGCAAAGAGTTTCCACCTCGATGTCTCCGTTGAGATCCTTTCTTTTGGATCCTTGCCACCTTCTATGGGGAAGCTAAACATCTATATGGAAAAACTTATGTACTTGAAGATGCTCCAGCTGACATCCCCATCCAGCTAAGATGTCAGCCATCATCCAGCACCACCTGCCATGCATTGAAAGAGTGATCCTTCCCATGATTTCAGCCATTAAAGTGTTTCTAACCACTGGATCTGATGGCCCAGGAAGTTTAGTTGAACTGTTCCCACTGAGTCCTATCCAAATTCTACATGTTTGAGCTTAAGAAATGATTGTTTTCACTCTAAGTTTAGTGTTTTTGCAGTAATTTGGGGGGGGGGGTAGTAAATAATAGATAATGGGAATACTCACTATATTTTAGGAAAATTCAAATGAAATAGTACATGAAAAGAGTTTTAGATGTCTAAGTCCTTTACAAATGGAAAAGATGAGTAGTCTCAATTCTATAGTTTTCACTTTAAACACTGTCTCTCCAGATGTTTATTGGCCACATTGTCTGGTGAGATAATGAAATATAGGCTTTACTTCTAAGTTAAATATGTAAATTAAATAAAGTTTCCTGCTTCAGAGAAATTGATGAGTAGAATATGTTTCCCAAACCATCCTTAATCACTCTGTAAAAGTAAAATAGCGAATGGCTGTTGATTAAACATCTGCTTATATAAAATCTAGTAGACACAGCTATAAGCCTATATATCAGTGTCCTTCTTGATATTACATTTCCCAGAATTTCAAGAAAATTTCAAATTTTTATTTGTCTTCTTTGACTCTCCCTTTGTTCTTTCTACCTGTCCTAAAACTAGCATCAGTCTCAGTCTTTACTGTCTGCTTATATTTTCACCTTGAGTGATACACCTAACCTTTCAAATGGCAAGGTATGTCATGCATTGCTGCATTATGTTTCTCAAGGCAATGTCAACTAACGGAATAAACACTCAAAATTTCAGTGGCTTCAAACAATACTGATGTGTTTTTCACGTACAAATTCATTTGAAGAAGTGATCTGAGTACCAAATTATTTTCATGTTTTGGCTCTGCCATCCTCATTCCATGGCTGCCAAGTCAGCACAGAAAGGGAAAGATCATCAAGAATCCCATGAATGGAGTTGCTTTGTTGGTATGGCTTGATAATATTGAACATCTCTTCTACTCTCATACCATTGACTGGAACCCAGCCAATTGCCTGCACTGTATCTAACGCACTCTACCTCTACGTCCAAAAAGAAAAGGTTTGATGCAAACAGCAGCTACTGCCATCTAGCAATTCCTCCACGAACACTAAAACTGTGTCTTTCCATCTTTGAATTCCCCAGAGTTTAATCAACAAATGAACATCAGTTCTAGCTTTAGTCATCCTATAAATATTTTTTTCCTCATCACCTAGCACAACCCTCCCCAGGTGAACCATATTCTGTTACTACCAAATTAAGTATGTTTCTTCTAGACATCCTGTATTTTCTTGTCTCAGATCTCCATTTAGTGTATTTCTTCTGACTTGAATAATCCAACTGTGGATATACTATCCATCACAAAAAGCCCAAAGAAATTTTATTTTCTATGAACACTATGTAAGCCATATTTCTTCATCTTTGATTTTCTAAGAGTTCAATATATATGTGTTTAATTTATATTAATTTCATATTGTTCATCCGTGGAATTTTTTGTAAAGTTGCAGTCCACTTAAGAGAACATATTTTGCTCTATTAGAAGGGTAATGCATTACTTTTAAATTCTTCTCTGGAAATTACTTCATATGATTAGTTTAATTTTATTATATAGAGACAGAGGTAGCTAAAGAATTGAATCTAGAGAAGAAATTCAAACACATCACAATCTAGGACAGCTTGGTGACAAATTAAGAGCACGAGGATATGTCTGTAGATGAGTTATCAACAGATGCTCAAGAAGGATTAAGGAGTATGTGTGGGATAATAACAAAGACAGATTTTACCTACTGTAAATACATTCAACCTTGTCGTTCTCTGCACTAAGTAACACACATTCAATAACATAATACTAAGGTTATCTGCAGTATATATTAGTCACGTTATATTATTTCTTTTATTCTATTTCTCCTTCTGAATCAAAATGAGTCATTTTTAAATTAAAGCATGCATAAAATAATGTCTGGGAATAATATTGAACTAAATGTATATGTAGCTTTTCCACGTTATGATTTTCTATATATTCACATGCTATATTATCTTATTTTAGTTTGAAAAAGCTGGAGATCAGGTTGTTTGTTTGTTCGTTTGTTTAAATTTAAGAAGAGTATTCATATTATTTAAAAATTATTCTAGCTCTCTAATGATTTTGAAAAATAACATCAGACTTCAACATTTTCTCAATGCACAATCCAGGAATAAAAACACCGGCCTTTATTATATCTTCACTTTGTTTTTCCTTGATCATCAAGACTGGTAAATACATTTCATCATCTGATTGCCCATTTTTCTTCTAACTTTGCAATTTTCACTCAAATATTTCGTGTTGGCATATTAGCATGTTTATTTTTAAGCATATAAGTATGACAAATAAATAAAAAACAAATTAGACTCTGTATTGAATTCATCCAAAAATAGCTTGAAAAAAAGAGGTAATGTTAATATAGTCAATGCTTTCTTGGGAGAAAAAAAAAATTAAGAAACCACAATAATCCAGGAAAAACTTAATAATTGTGAAATAAGGCTATTCTGACATTATACATATAAGCTGATAACTAGAGGGCTGATATAGCTGGAGTACTGAAGTCTTTCTTTATTGGCTCCCTGGGTTGGCACATTAATGTATATTATGTGAGCACAGAAACCATTTGCCAGTCACTACCATGCTCTATCTTTGACACAAAAGGCACCAGTTTCATTATTTGGTCCATTTGTATCATTAATCTATTTGCTAAACCAGGCCATAGTTTAAATCTAGCCTATCGTATCCTGTCATTTTTAAAAGATACACCATTTTGGAGGTTCTAGGTTGTTTCCAAGCTCTGTATGTTTACCATAATGCTAACTGTCAAGCTATAGGACATCTTAAATTGAAAGCATTTTTGTCACTTTATGTTTATTATTACACTAGCAAATCTCTTCTCTCCTATTACCATAGTTATAGTGATATTCTAGTCTTTAAAATTTAAACAGGAAAGGTTTCATTTAAAGGAAAGAAAAAAAAAAACTTCCCTCATCGCTATATCCCAGGTGTATTTCATCTCATCTTTCTTTATCGTATCCTTATCTGTATTTTCAGTTTCATTTTAAGAACATGAAATACATTAAAAAGGATAAATACCTGGTAGAAAGTACATAATATTTAAAAGTCTTCACTCTATTTCTCCTAACACTTTTCTAGTAGTTTTATGTTATAAACATTAATTTAGTCCTTCTTAGAAAAGGACGTACTTTACAGGTACTTTCGGTTTGATTTCAACTATATGTAAGAAATCCATGATGGTAGAAACTAGAGGTAATGTCAGTATGATATAAGAATATCATGATATAAGTATATATGAACAAATTATTGCAATTAAAACAATAAGAAAAACATTGTAGGTGTTTTTTTCCCCAAAATTCAGATGTTGGAGGTATTTATAAAATAATATTGCAGAGCCTGTCTATAAAGCTGAGCTTCAATCAACTTATCTGTCTTAATTGGGTCACCATATCAATGAAATAAATCTCCTTAATAATATAAGAGTAAGAATAAAGCAACACATTCTTTCTTTTAATCACTCGGGTACCCATTGATATAGTGAAGAATTACTTATTAGTGCATTGTGCCAGGCAGTGAGGGTATATTAATAACTGACAGAACCACAGTTCATGTCTCCATGTATCTAACAGTCCTAAGTATAGTTACATAAAACAATTACAAGTATACCCACTTAGAAAATTGTGATAAAATAATACATTTTCGTTTAGGAATATGAAGAGCATGTTTTTAGGGAATGTTAATATTAAAACTGAGAACAGTGAATGCATGAGACCAGCTGCCAAATTTGTTGAGCATTTACTATGAGCTAGGAGCAATTCTAAGTGTTTTTCCTGTATTAATGAACTTTTCTTCATAATCTTCTGAGACAGGTACTGTAATTGTCCTTATTTTACAGACGATGAAACTGGGACACAGTGAGGTATTAAGAGTTAAACTGAATAGAAGAAAGCATAGGTACTAAATTTATGCATCTTGGGTTCAAAGATAATTTTATGAATTTGACCTCAAAGGCAAGGGAAATAAAAGCTAAAATAAATAAATGAATGGGACTATATCCAACTAAAAAGTTCCTGCACAGCAAAAACAAAACAAAACAAAAACAAAAAAACAACCAACAACAACAAAAAAATCAACAAAACAGAGGCAACCGACCAAACGGAAGAAGATATTTGCAAACAACACCTCTGATAAGGGACTAATATCCAAAATATGTAAGGAACTCATACAACTCAACAACAAAGAGACAAACAATCCAATTTAAAAAATGGGCAGAGGACCCGAATAGAAACTTCTTCCAACAAGACATACAAATTGCCAACAGATATATGAAAAAAATGCTCAACGTCACTAAGTATTAGGAAAATGAAAATTGAAACCGTAATGAGATACTACCTCACACCTTTAGGAATGGCTGTCATCAACAAGACAAATACCAATAAGTTTTGGAAAGGCTGTGGAGAAAAAGGAACCCTCATACACTGTGGGTGGGAATATAAATTGGTACAGCCACTATGGAAAACAGTATGGAGGTTCCTCAAAAAATTAAGAATAGAATTATGACATGACCCAGCAATCCCTCTCCTGGATATCTACCCAAAACATCTGAAAACATTTATCTGTAAAGATATATGTACTCTGATGTTCACTGCAACTTTATTTACGGTGGCCAAGACATGGAAACAACCAAAGTGTCCTTTGATAGACGATTGGATAAAGATATGGTATACATACACAATGGAATACTATTCTGCCATAACATGAAATACTGCCATTTGCAACAAAGTGTATGGATCTTGAGATTATTATGCTAAGCAAAATTAATCAGACAGAAAAAATGAGAACGATATGACTTATTTCATACGTGGGATATAAAACTGAAAGCAACAAAGCAACAAGACCAACAAAGAAACAAAAACTCACAGACACAGACAACAGTTTAGTGGTTACCAGAGAGCAAGGGGGCAGAAGAGATGGTAGAAGAGGGTAAAGAGGGTCAAATATATGGTGTTGGAAGGAGAAGTGACTCTGGGTGGTGAACACAGAACGAAAAATATAGAGATGTATTATAGAATTATTACATATGAAACATGATTATATTTATTATTTCCTCATTTACTAATTCAAATTTTATTTAACATTCAACTTTATTCCAAAACAGGATTTTGATACGATTCACAAAGAGCCATAAATTACAAGATTAAAATAGCAAGAGAAAAAAAAATCCTATAATTAGAAACAGAAATCATTACTTAACGCAGATGGAACCAAAGTAGGTAAATGTACAAAATGTGTGCCCCAAATTAATACGTTAGTCCCCCTAATCCATGGAGGATATGTTCCAATACCTCCAAGAGATGACTGAAACTGCCGATAGTACCAAATCCTATATATACTGTTTTTTCCCTATACGTACATACTTATGGTAAAGTTTATAAATTAAGCACAGTAAGATTAACAACAGTAATTAAAAATCAAATGGAACAATGATAACAATATACTGTAATAAAAGTTGTGTGACTCGCTTTGGGGTCATTAAGTACAATAAGGGTTACTTGAACACAACAAGCACAGTGATCCCACGACAGTCAACCTGATAATCAAGAAGCAACTAAGTGACTAACGGGCAGGTAGCTTATACAGCGTGGATACACTGGACAAAAGGGCGATTTACTTCCCAGGCAGGATACAGTAGCATGGCATGAGATTTCATCACGCTACGCAGAATGGAGCACAATTTCTAGAATTTTCCATTTAATATATTCAGACCAGAGTTCACCAGGGTAACTGAAATAGTAGAAAGTGAAACACAGAGTACGGGGGGACTACTGTATTTAATCTGTTGGTGAGTTCACCAGGGTAACTGAAATAGTAGAAAGTGAAACACAGAGTACGGGGGGACTACTGTATTTAATCTGTTGGTTTGTAGTCACTTTTGTATCTGCTTATTCTACCGATTTGAATATTATTGAAAATAGGGATTGTATCTCATACATCTTCATGTGTGGCTCCTAAGAGGTCCCAATAAGTGTTTGCTGAATGCATGTACCTAGGAATGAAAAATTGAGTAAGGGTTCCCAAGTCCTAAAACATTTTAGATGAAAAGGGTGAGCTACAATAATTAAGTATTGTGAAATTAGATTAGAATAAGTCTATTTAACAGCTCTGACTATAACTCAAAGGTTTGCAATGGGAAATATAAAAGCGGCCATGTAACATCTAAATGAATATTATCCATCAGATGTGACATTTATTAAGCAATTGCAGCATGCTGGGCACTGTCATAAACACACACACGTTTTCCAGTGAACTTAGATTTATCTGTGCTGACTTGTTTGCTGAAAAAGACTGATGCAATTTCATAGCAGATGATAAAAGAATACAGAAAGATGACTTTAGTTTTCAACTTTTATAGGCACTGCCTTAAATCAACTCTGTATGCTGGGAATCCATCATATTACCTGGACCAAACATTACAATTACATTTTCCATCTTCTGAACAGTGACTAGATTTCTTTGATTAAGAATTATTCACCTTGTATGGAGAGTGATGGTGCTTCTATTGCATTATTGTGGTTGAGATCATTGTTTCTTGTACTTTTTAAGTAGCATATTAACAGCAGTTCTTCATGTTTTTTAAACACCACTGTCATAGTTCACTTTTACAATACTTTAATTGGCTCTGATGAAATCACCTATCTGCCAAGCATTATATGGAAGTAAAGCAAATCTAGACAAAGACTTGCTTTTAAGCAATGATATTCATACAAGTATGTCAAAAGATAGAAATAATGGTTCACATGTTTCAAATATTAATTTTAATAAAAATCACATAAAATATTCTCATAATCTCTATACATAATTATAATATTGCATGTATATGTTACTGTAGACTAAATGTTAATAAAGTTTTATTGCATTGGTAATTTTTATTATATACATTTTGAACTTTCAACATTATAATTTAAAATACATATATTTCTAAATTTTCTTGTTAAAAATCTGATTTTTAATTTTTTATAATAATTTTTAATATGTCAATTAAGGCTCTTTGGTTCAAGTAATTGAATCAGGATCTGGCTTGTTTAGAAAACAAATATATTGGTGAAATCTCATGGAAAACAAGTTTGTGGAGGTGGGACCAAAACGATGTGGGAGACCTAAAGAGTGTATTTTCCTGTTTCCAGCTACATTCTTCTCTATTTTAATAGAGAAATTTTAAGTTTAATTTAGAAGCTTGAATGTTTTTTTCTCTTCCTATATCCATATGACATAATAATTGCCAGAAACTCTGAGAGAAAAGTCTTTAGTTTAATTACTGTCCAAACTAAACAGAGCCAGACACTAATTCCAGTAGTAAGGACAGATTTTACTCATTAATATACTACTGCAACAGGGAAAAGAGTCCAGGATGAACTGAACTCAACTTCGATTTACTAGGACAGAGGTGAGTGGGCTTTTTAAAGGGAGAATTAAGAAGTAAGAAGTGGAGCAAGCAATGCCTCAGTATAATCAGAAAAGTGACAATTTACAAAAAGCGGGTGAGTGGGTGGGTGGGTAAGAGGGTTGTTCCATGTGAAACTCATGTGAGTTTCTCAAACTGCGGCTTATCAAAATTAGGCACCTCCCTCTTCTCCCAACACCCACCCAGAATCTGAAAAAAGGGAGCTCTATCTTTTTAGGCGTTGGTTGGAACAAGCACTAAATTCTTTTGGCAGCCTTGAGTTTTTTCAGGCAGGAACTTTGTGGGGGACTATTAGCTTCCTTCTAGGAATGCAACCATGAGCTGTTAGCAACTATATTAGTGTTTGTTTATGTTTTTATGGTCCAAAGTTGAGGCCTTGTTGAAAAGCGGGCTCAGAGGAGCCTGGGTTCAGTTTAGTTAAGGAGAGACTCTTTATCATTACCCAGAACTCTTAATTCCACCCTCCACCCATATGACATATGGCAATACATTATTGCCAACATCTCCAAAGTTAACAAAACCTTCATTTTTTCAACAAAGACATGGATTTCTCTTTTTCTTCCATTTACAAAATTACAGATGGTCCTTCTAAGGCCAGGTCCCCATTTCTGAATAAATCAACCAAGGAAGTAGGGTCACAGTGTATTAATTTTGTGGCTTTTATAGTATCTATATAATATGTGAAATAATCATTCCCCCCCCCCAAAGATAAGAATTGAACAGAAAATAAAAACAACAACAAAAAAAACAGTACTTGGTTGGACCCAGGGGTAGGAGAGTAGAAGCAGTCAGCATTCCTCACATGTGGTGATTAGTTAAGGAGGCTACTCCCTGAAATGTATTTCCTGGGCTAAGAAACGCAGATCTCAGAAACACCACATTTTCTTTAGACCGATGGCAGTGGAGAGGGCAGGGATAAAGATGGTGGGAAATGAAGGGAATTTCTCTTACATGGACTTTCATTATCCCACAGGTAGCATTAGACTAGCCAATTTTGGTTGGCCCCATTTGTAAATGATCAAAAAGTACATTTTGCTCTGCAATACTGTCATGCAGGGTCTCATTCAGGGTCTCTGGTCCCGCTCCCCACATAAGAATGCAGGATATGGTAAGGCCCAAAAGGAACACCAACGGAGCCCTAGATAGGGGAGTCATACCACTATATTCTCACTGGTGGCCTTGCAAGACAAATGAAGTAGGATCCACACGATCCGCAATCTGCCATGGGCTTTTCTGCCTGCCAACCAACCAACCAACCAACCAACCAACCAACCAACCAAACAACCAAACAACCAAACAACAAATTCAGTCACGGCAGTCACATCAGCAGCCAATTGGCTAACCAGTTACAGCTGATGGCCAACCAATCACAGCCTACGGACATCCACTATCTGGGCCAGCACCTTCTCATGTGAGGCTGAAAGCCTGGAAACTGCACTCCTGGCTCTGTCTCCACAAATACCTGATTCATTTCTTTGTCTGTTAGAATCATCCACTTTTTCATATTATAGGGACCTTGGGTACCCTGTCAATTTCTTACTTAAAAAAAAAAAATCCTTAAAATCTTAAAATAATTATTGTCCTTGTTTTAAGTTTAATTGGATAGGTTGAATATTTTAAAAGATATATGATATCTTTTCTGAGCCTGAATTCCTTTTTAAAAAAAAAAAGAACAAATGATAATAGTAACCCTTAAAAGGTTACTGTAACATAAAGATAACATTTTATAGCGCAGGACAAATCACTGAATAGAGTTTCACACTTATAGGCAATCAGTATATGTGAATTCATACACCCCTGCTCATTCCAAACACAATTTCCAATTATACAAATAAAGCACACATTCACATTAGTCATAATTATTTTAATGTCTGTGTCTAAACATCCACTACCTGGATTACTTGTATGTCTACTGTTATTGGCTATTTCTTCTCTTGTTTGTTTGTTGATGAGATTTTATTTTCTTGAAACATGATGTAGTATTTGATAGACATAGTGCATGAAAAACTGTAGTGGTTCTGAGTGATACTGTTTTTCTACAGAGGTTCTTCTGAGTTAGAGCAAGGGCAAATTACTTTGAGGTTCAGCATATTTCCAGTTAACACTTACTAAAATGATATAATCTTTCAGGATTCTCAGCTGAAAGCCTGGGTCTGAATCATGGTCCCTGAATCTGGACCTGACCAGAATTTCAATTTTTTAAATGTCCAGAAATTTTTTCAATGTTCAATTTTTACCATGAGACTGGTAGAAATTTCTACTTAGCTCTTCAGCGATTAGCAACTTCTGTCCGCTGATTTCTCAGTTTCTTACCTCAGAGGAATCTTACAATTTAGCAAACATTTTAAGAAAAAATCTTGTGGAATGATATGTCCACAACCCTGTAGTTTCCTTTTCTCCAGGGTTTTGGCACCTGAGTTCCAATTTTGGTCTCTTTATATTTATAAATCTATATTTATTTCTATACCTGTAAATATTGAAAACTATGAATACACATTGATACAAGTAATTCTAATTCACCATAACAAATTTCCTTCTATTTTTCTCCCTTTTCATATTTGTAATTTATTATATTTTACTGGCTCCATCATTCCCAATACATTTACTGCCTTCTTCCTCCATGCACATGTCTTCTCTGTTCCCACTTAAGCTTTGATACCAAAAAAAGATCTGCCTTCACTGACTCTGCTTGGGTTGTCATCTCTTGTTGGGCCAAAGCAATGTCCCATCCATGTTTAGACATCTGACTAGTTCTGTTTCACCACAAAACTTTAGGGTTAAATAGTTTGTAAGGGGTTGGGATTGGGCTAACAGGGAAAGAAGAAGAGGTGAATGAACTTTTTCAATTTTAATAACATACAGAATCACTCTTCTATTTTCCCATGAATGGGTGATATTAATCTTTGTAAACCTTGTTAAATAACAGGAAATAAACAACAATTATTTGTGAAATATTTTGATGTCTTTAATTATGACTGAGGTTGAGAATCTTTTAATATTGGTTGTGCATTTTTTTTAATTCTATAAAGAATTATATTTTATTACATTAGCAACTTCCTTTTAAATATTTATTTCAAAGTTAGTGTTCAACCTGAGGTCCATGGGAAAGTTTCAGAACACTTATGAACTTGAAAATGTATGGGTATGTAAGTTTGTGTGTGTGTATACATTTTTCTTGAGACAGGAGCTAAAATTTCCATAGGAACACTGACACAGTTAATGTGGCCCCAACACATTATTATAAAATTAGAGAAGATGTGGTAAACGTTAACAATAAGTGAAGAATTATTTATATCAGAGACTATGACTAACCTTATGAAATTATCCTATATAAATAAACTGTTTTATGACCAAGACAGCTATAAATTTTGACCTCAAATCCCTGTAGCATACAGAGTATGCTACTGGCATGTAGAAATGCATCCCTGTGATGATGAATCATCCAAAAGAAAATATTATTTTATTCAAGAGATATGGTTACTTTGGTTCTACACGAAAACTTCATTTAAAGTAAATTAATGGCAAACAAAAAGTATACTTCTCTAGTACTTGATAAAAATAACCTTTAAATTGGTTATCTTTTCATGAAAACAAACTTCTCTAAAGAGTTTAAACTGCAAATATGAATTAAAATACCTACTCCATAGTTTAAACTCCATTTTTAAAACATGTGAATAGTGTTTTATGGTAAGGGTAACAGGGTTTAACTATTTTTGAATTACTCTGCTAAAAGATATACTTTTTTAAGTGGTAAACCACGAAATGAGTATCTCTAAAAGATAGGGTATACTCTTGGGAGAGTCCAAAAGCATTCCAATTGACAATTGACTTTGTGATCTATGAATTACCTAGATTATATCACCCTACAATATAATTAGTAGCTATTGATACTTGTCAAATATAATAGAAAATTGTCAAATATAATAGAAAATTTTTTATCAATATTTTGTTCTGTGGTGAGGAGCATACGAATCATTACAAAATACTCATCCTAGTACCAGTACCATCTCAATGATGCTAGAAGACGAGAGCATTAAAATCATTTATCATAATGTTCAGTCTCATATACAACCCCCACTTTATATAATCATTTAGTGAACATTTATTGTGCCTATAATGCTAGAAATTAGATATATGGGATTCAATAGACCCATCATTTAGAAGACCCCATTACCTTGATTGTAAGGAGAATATGGACGTTAAAACAAGGGAGAAAGGGAGGCCTGAAGAAGGTGGGTTAACAGTAAATATTTGGTAAGGGGCAGGATTCAGAATCCAAACCGCATGTCCATGCCAATTCTTCCTTCGACTTTGTCGAGATAGCAAGAAATCCTGCCGGTTCATATAGTTCTGAAATGCTTGCAACAGTTAAGTCATATTCAAATATCAATAATCTTTCCCTGTGAAAAAACGAAAGTCAAGAAAATAATATAGGGTTGGGTGGATGGTAAAGCGCATCCGTGTAACAGTATTGTTTTGTTCAGCTTCATCCCGACCTCATTGATTCCTATTGAAACTCAAGTTCAAATTCTAGCCCTGACATCTACTGTCTGTGTGTGAGAGAGAGAGACAGAGAGAGAGAGAGAGAGAGAGAGAGAGAGAGAGAGAGACAGAGAGAGAGAGAGAGAGAGAGAGACAGAGAGAGACAGAGAGACAGAGAGACAGAGAGACAGAGATAGAGATAGAGAGATATTCTATCTCCTAAACCTGAGTGCTCTTATATGTAAAATGGGTGTGATAATATCTGCTCTGAGTTACTGAGAGAATTCAAGTTTAATGTACATAAAATACCTTGCAGATTGTCTGACTTAGAATAAACATCCATTAGATACATTAATATCCTGAATACAGTTCCAACTTTCCAAGACCAGAATGTTTGGAAGTTGAGTTTCCTGTGCTATTACACCACCGTATGTGTCCTCACTATACATTTTTATCACCAAACGCACCATGTAGCTCATTGAAATCTGCAATAGGTCACATACCCCATATTCTTACAGCATGTTCCATATCATATTGAGCTGAGCAACAGGCATATATTATAGTATTACAGTTGATCTTGTAGCCAGACCAGAAAATCAATATATACTTACTACAATTTCTGTTGCTTTGGGTCAACTATAGCAATTAATACCAGACCATGCTTATAGTAATTGGTGCATCCACTAGTTAGTCTAACTAAAAAAGCAGAAGATCACCTGTCACCAATTCTGTTTGTTGGCATAGACTTAAAGACTTTTTCAATGAATGGCAACTTTGAGCAATGATAAAAACAAAATTATTTCAGAGAGAAGTAACCACAGCATTGCTAAAAAAGATTAAAAAATTGGTGTATTGACTTGAACGGGGCATCCAGATAACATCATACTTTAAAACATGACATAAGCAGACACAGATTTTGCATTTCTGGTTCCTGAACATTAATGTAATTGCCCAGTTTTGAAGTCATGCTAATGACTGGGCATGAATGTTTAGTACCTCTCTTAGACATTTAGCTAATGATTATAAATCACTTAGCTACCTGAAATATAAGACCAGATCTATATTATGTTAATGAATCAGGTGCTACATTGCAGATGACCAGTAAGAATTGTCAGGGGACATTTAGGGGTCATTACATTTGTACTGGTTATGAGAAGGAGTTTGTTTCAGTGGACAAACCTACCTTTAGAACCAGGCTACCCAGAACGTTCTAGTTAAGAGAAAGTGGCTTCACTCCTTTGAAACTCAGGTGCTTTTCCTATAAGGTGGGGAAGTATTACTTCTCACAAAGAACAAATTATAATCATGCAAATGGAAATACTTTGTGTATGGCAAATGAGGTATTTTTATGATTATATGACATTTAAAAATAGATTTTAAACATGTATTTAGCAATAAATCATAGAAAACCAATTTAAAATAACACTATTAAGATATTTAATAGGAAGGAGAAAAACTGGTTAAGGAAAAGTTATTCATTTCTTCATTAATTAAAATATTCTCTGATAGTTACTCAGGATGTTATGTTACTTTATATTGCAAAATTGTTTTAATGAGTTTAATGCTGTTTTAAAATCTTGAAATTAGTCACTGATTTAAAAATAATGGACACATAGATTAAATGACAAAATGTCAATAGTAATATTCTAGAACTTAAAATTCAAGATGTTTTCTAATGTCATGTTCAGTGAACAGTTGTTGAGGATATTCTCTATGCCAAATTATGCCAACCTTTAATATAGGTATTTCTTTAAATCATTATTATAAACCAGAGCGTATCATGTGAACTTACAGAGAGACTGAGATTCAGAGAAACTCTGCATGTCCTAATGTCATATGGCTAATGCATTAGAGAGCTGGCATTCTGCCCATTTTCTTTTTACTCCAAAGACAGTGCTTTTCTCGCTTATACTGTATTTTACCAAATAGCCTTACATTTTAAGTCACTTTGCTATTTAAATACAAAAGGACAAAATATGTGGACATAAGAAAAAAACATAAATATATACACTTGATTATTTCTTGTTTTAAACTATGGACTACGTGGCCACACAGCTTGTGTTCAATTTTTTGTGTAACCTTGAGCTGATAATTTAACTTATACGCATCTCAGTTTCCTCATATGTTAAAAAGTGATAATCACTGCACTATCTCATAGGATTTCTGTGATGATTAAAGGAGTTTACACATAAAAAGTGCTTTGAACAGCACCTGTCACTGAATACACACTTGATAAATATTAGCTATTATTATGGGCTCATTATTTTCTGCTAGTACTATCCTAGGTCACTGTCTTTCTAGATATTCCCATTCCAAAAACCAAAGAAGGTAACTTTTTGATGAAAAAATCTATAACTGACACACCATAATTTATTTAGAATTCACGCCTTATTTCCAATTGATGGCCAATCTGGTATTCTCTTATCATTTTCACAGAATTCATTACTGCAGGTAGTTACAATGCCATTTTTCCGCAGCAAAGCCTTCAGGAGAAAAAAAACATAATCTAAACTCTTTGCCTATTCTTGCAGAAAAAGAGAGCAGGGCAGGCTATTACTACCCCTACGGAGAATGCCATGTCCAATTTGAAGGGGAATAAATAGGCAATTCAACTATCACAACAAAAATCATAATAATCATATTTGTTAATTATTTAAAAGAAAATATCCTCTTAAATACATTGAAGTAATAGCAGTTATAATATTTTTAACAAA
Source organism: Rhinolophus ferrumequinum (assembly GCF_004115265.2). Classification (NCBI taxonomy): domain Eukaryota; kingdom Metazoa; phylum Chordata; class Mammalia; order Chiroptera; family Rhinolophidae; genus Rhinolophus; species Rhinolophus ferrumequinum. Next base: position 16,832,160 of record NC_046289.1, read on the forward strand.
CTATTATGCATCACATTCTATGCAAAGGATGTTATGTGTATGCTTTCTAATCCTCACACAATCCTTGCCTGGGGAAAGGAGGTATTCTCCCATTTTACAGATGAGGAAACAAACTCAGAGGTTTTATGTAATTTGGAAGGATGTAGAACACAGATGTGGCCTGTGCCAATTTTATCTTGGACAGGCATGGTTTTAAATTCTGTTTTATTTTATTTTGTTCTCACTATCTAATACATAACCTTTCTCTGTCTCATTTTTTATGATCTATGAAGTACCTCATCGTGTTGCTATGAGGATTATGTGTGATAACATCCATAAGATCTTTAATTTATCACTGGACCCATAGCAAGCATTCACACATAGTTGCTCAAATTATGATTAAGCCAATGCATCAATATTATGTGAATCTCTATTAAAACACACATTTGTCTGACTCCAGAAATCACCATCATTTATAACTATGTTTATCTACTCATAAAACAATATTGAAATTAAACATTTCAATCAACAATTTCTTAAGATTTAATTCTGTAGATATGAAAGTCATATGTGTGTCTATACATTTGTATCATCATGCCAAACTGAGGAACCTATTGAATAAATGTTCTTAGTCCTCTACAGTTTCCCTCTGAAAAATATGAGCCAAGACCATGGCCTTGACTCTGTTCTCACATGAAGAGCAGGTGCCCACAGAGCACTTTAGTTTTATGTTTTTCTTTTTAGAATAGAAATGGCTGGAGAAAGAGTTCTGATTACAATTTTTGATGTACTACGAAGCACTCTTTTATACAGTGGGTAGACTATTACCCACAGGAGATTAATACATTACAACACCAAATCAAGAATGACATATTCATTTTCACACCAAAAGCATAGAAGCAATATTTACCATAAAGCAATGATTGATTTACACTGGGTAGAAGCAATTTAGATTTGTACACACATGCACTCACTCTCATATAAACTTTTAGAGATTTAACATAATTATCTTCTAACACATTTTCCATGAAAAATATGCTTAAAAAGCAAAAGCTAATAGCAAATGTAACTATAAAATGTTTTATTTTGTTCTATTAATTAATGAGTTATGAAAGTATTCTTCAAGTGAATTTAAGTCAAAACTGATGTCTCGAAGAAACCTTTCCATCATCATCTGGAACACTGCAGCCTACTGTGACTCATGCTAAAATTACTCAGCATGTGACATGCCAAAACCATTTTATTTATAGTGGCACATCGCCATTATTTTTCCCATCAGTGACTTGAATTCAAAATACTCAAATAAGGATTTATGACTCAATAGTTTTGTTTCAGAGAATTTGTACATCATAAATGATATCACACTTTTATGAAAGAATAAATCTGTTTTAGTCACAGATACAGCATCCTTTTCAATAACATTGTACATCTTGAACAATTCCAAGATTTTTCTACCAATCATTGTTAAATTCTATACATGCTTCTGTAAATACTTAACATTGAAATGATACATTGCAATGAATCATATTAGACTATCTTTCCCTGTTTATTAACATTTTCTTTTTTACATGTGACAGTGGAACAAGGTTGTATTCAGGAATAATTTTTAAAAATTCAATTAATTCCTCTACATTCCAAGTATACTATATTATGTGCTGAAAATTTCAAAATAAATAATCTATTGTTCTCAACACTTTAAATTTAAATGAGTCATAACATCAAAAAGAGGAATATAAATAAATTTAAAACATACACTTATCGGTAAAATAAAAACTTATACCAAATTTAAATCTATGAATGCATGCTGCTTTCAATTAAGTAAATTATATTATGAGAGAAAGGCACAAAGAGTAAGAGGATTTATGACAGAATGCTCAAATTATTTTGCATACCTGAGAGTGATCTCAAGATGCCAAATGAAGCTACAGCTTCATTTGTAAGTGTACCCATCGTAGACCAAACAAACCAGCCTTTCATAAATAATACTGTCAAGGTTGATATTTTATTCAAAATTTCCAAAATATTTTGAAATAATATGACATACTGACTCATCAACTATCTAAAATTATTGCACTTAATTTTGCAGCTTCCTTGATCCCTTATTTTCTTACCTCGTATTTGCATTTCATTTTTTTCTCCTGATATTGAAAGGCTCAAACTACAATGAAAAGTACAGTGGGTATACATGTTCCTTATTTAAGGACTTTAAGATTACAAGAACAGCCTCAAAATAAATATTGGAAAAGAAAATAGGCAAGACAACACACACCTGCAATTATGAAGAACTTATCACTAGGAAATACCTAAGGGATTCCACAGCCATATGCAGAAAACCAAGCCATGGCATTTGTTCTGAGGTAGCTCATTTGCAGTTAAAATGTCAAGGAGTTTCCTCTATTAAAAGACACAATATTAACAGTAAAAAAATAAAGGGGGGTACATGGCTAATCCTACTTAAGAACTGAAAGAATTTAGTTTTTGAAAAAAAACGTAATAATATTGAAGTTTTTAAAAATATTATTCCAAATCAAATTGGAAAATGATGTACACATACATAGTTGATATTAATATTTCCAGTAATCTTTGGTTAGGGAGGAACAGTCTTCCATGATGAAAGAGGCAAACTAGGACAGAAAAAATTGAGTTTGATCAACTTTTTAAATATGATCGCTGTGGCATATGAGTCTTTCAAGTCAGTCAATACAATGGATGAGTCAGAAATAATGTAAATATGTATTTTCCCCCAAATTGGTCAAATGTTTAATATACCATAGACTCACAGACTCATAGACTCACAATAGACTCACAGCTCCCCAGTAGCCTTCTAGTTTAAACTCTAAAAAAGAGTTTAATATGAAGATCCATTTAAGAACACTGCATGCTCTACATCGCCTTGAACAAGTATACTGCTCATTAGCATATTACAGATCTGAGTGGTTTAACTGTATGGACATATTTTTAACTGCATTTGACATAACCATATTTGACTACTTGAATAATCTTCAAATTAAATGATTAACACACTATAGAAACTGCATTCCATGAAACATTTCTGAGATATGGTGTTCCAAACACAACCCTCCCATTGATAAAAAGAGGTGCGCTTTGCTCAGTATTCTATATTCTCCACTTCAGTTCGGCACCACTGTTTTCAAACGGCTTCACCCAGTGGTTGAACAGTTCTCCATTACAACGCTTTCTACTTTCTGACTTCAGGTTAGCCAAGGGTGGACATCAAGATGAATTCAGAGAATGGGAGAGAGGCCCCAGTACTTGCTACCCTGGTTCACTCCCAGCAGGAATATTGCAAGTTGGCTGTCCCTTTACCAAAGACCTAAACTATCAGATGGCATTATCCTACAGGTTCTCCATTCTCCCTTTAGACCTGTGGGTGTAACTTATGTCCATTGTGTTAAACCTACAATGTTTCACCACTATTTCTATAAAAAACCTGCTTAATTCAAATCTTTGCAAATAGTTCCCTTTGATGGAGTCATCACTTTGCTATTGGATCCACGGATAGTCCTAGGAAATAGACACTGAAAATGAGATTCTGGGATTAAGTTGCTCACATATTTAAGGAGTCCATGAATAGGCCTTTACAGATGAGAAATAGGACACTGGTAATCTCTGACAGGTCATGGCATCAAAATTATTGAAATTATCACTAACTTTACAATAGACTAAATGCACTGGATTAAGTATAGACAAATGTTGAGAGGTCCATTGGCTGCGATCCTCAGGCATTGTGGAATGTAAATCTGATTATTTATTTCTCTGCCTAAACTTTCTATTTTTTTCCAATCCGTCATACCCTGTCCCAGTAAAATAAATACAAGCTTTTCAGTTAATGTACAAAGAATGATCGATGTGTGCAGCCCCACTCCATGTTAATTCCCTGCAAATACACATTTTAAGTTTGCTCTGGGATAGGCACATTGCTCTTGCAAAAGTTGCCATGTTGTTTTCCAATGCATGCGTCAGACATGCTCTTCTCTCTGTCTACATCGTCCTTCCTTTTTGTATTCAACCTAGCTATTTGTATTTGTTCCACAATGCTCAGTAACCTAGTTGATGCCACTGCTTCTTTCTGGCCTCTCCCAACCTGCTGTGTATTTTCCCCTCTGTGCTCCCGAAGCACTTACTAATAATAACTCTCATAACGCAGTTCTGACTCTCCACTATTAGTTGATTTTTACTGGTCAGTCTTTCCTACCAGACTAAAAGATTACTGGATAAGCATGTACTGTGGGTTTTGTTTGTTTGTTTCCTTTTTTTTTTTTTTTTTCAACAATATATCTTTGGTGGCAATCCCATTCTCCAGTATGTAGGAGAAAATCTAGAGGAAAAAATTGTTGATTTAAATAATTAATTAGAATTCCCTTTTTTGATATTTTACACTTAATACATCTATGATTTCTTTATAAAATGTATACATGTGGATAAGTTTTCACTGGATTCAAAAATTCAAAACTACACAAAAAAATGTATGAAAATCACCCTTTGCCTCTCTGCATTCTTCTACTCCTCTCCTCAAAGTTAACTTCCTTTAACAATACAATGAGACTTTGTCTAATATGCTTTCCAGGCAATTTTCTACCAAACAAAATAGAATGCACTGCTAGAAAGAAGATACTTTTGGCATTTTTACTTGGCTGGCAGAAAGTCATGGGCATATTATCATTAATTGTGCTTTGGAGGTTAAGATTGCCATAGGGCATGGTTTTCTTAACCACAACAGACCAAAAATACGTATGAGATGAATGATTTACATTAAGGTTTTACTAGTTGGTTGGATGCTTTTTTGTGTGTGTGTGTGTGGCTAATTCTAGATGTATTGTGGCTTTTTGTATACTGTTGCATTTGGTGGCTCTCTAGTGGCCTAAGAATATAATTGAAAACATTAACAGGCTATTCAAGAAGCAGGTGTTGGGGGGAGGGGGGCTCTAGAAGAGGGTAAACGGGATCTAATATATGATGAGGGAAAGAGAACTGACTCTGGGTGGTGAACATACAATGTGAGATAGAGATCATGAATTACAGAATTGTACACCTGAAATCTATGTAACTTTACTAACAATTGCCATCCCAATAAACTTTAATTAAAAAGAGAAAAAAGAAAAAGAAGCAGGTGTTCCATTTTGCCTATTTCTCTAAAAATACACCATTGAATTTAAAAGCTACTACATGGCTGCATATCTTCATATATTGGTGAGTAGTTAAAAGCATTGCAAAAGTCAAATAAATTTTAGTTTCTAAAAGTACAGTGGATAAATACGTAGACACCACAAGTCCTATTTCTTGCTTTGCTCACCATGCCACAGATTAAATATAAAAGGAATCAAAGAGGAAGCAAGACAGGAAAGAGATTTTGAATTTATTTTTAGTGGGGCACTTTAATGTACATCTCCCTGCAGAATGTATAAAAGCTGAAAATCCCTTTTTTAACCAGTATAAAGGAGAACATATATGCAAAGTATTTTCTAAGAACAAGCAGGAATTTGGCATATTTATGTTTGAATATCGTGATTGCCACTGTTGGTCTAATAGAAAGCAAGGGGACAGCTCTATTAACTACTGTGTCTTGAAATTCTGATTTATGTTTAATCCTCTAATTAAAGTCCAAGAATCCAAAAGCTGAGATATATTATGTATAAATTTACTTTAGCAATGAGATGCCTATTAGACGATGTAAATGTCATGGTGAAATTGGAAGACCTTTTCTTCAACATAAAAAAATAGAAATAATGTTCAGCACAAAGAGAACCAAACCATTTCCAAAGGAAATATAGAAGGGCCTAAAAAGCACAAGCACCTTAGACAGCAGCCCGTGACTTGGTTTCATGTCTTGTTACTATGTGAGAAGACAGCAAAACACATGATTTTCTTTTTTCCCTCCAGCACCAGTTGGAATAAGGAGGGAAGCTGCTAGTGTTACTGCATTGGCTACACTAAAATCCTGAGAACAGGATCCATTTTAATTCAACATATTCTCCAAGTCAGCTGCCATTTAATAACGTGGTTAGGACTATATATTACTTGATTTGTTTAAATAAAGGTATTCAGCTAATTCTTTAAATGGCAAAGGAGTGTGAGTCACAGAGAACATATTTATAGAACTAAATTCTAAACTCCAATCTCTAAGTTGTTTATTTCTAACTTAGGATGAGACAACAGCACTCTTCAAAACAACAATCCCAGTTCTCTTTTCTTAAGGATCCCCACAAGGTGCTTAGTTTTAATGGATATGGAAATACAACGAGAAGGCAACTCAAAGAGGAACTCAAAAATAGAAATGTCTTGGCAACCAAAAGAAGAGGTCGGTCTCCACACCTGCACCTTCTTTACACAAATTGCATGGTTCTTACCATAAAGTCATGAGCCACATAACAAATTCTCGGCCAATGACAGACCACATACTATCAGACGGTGGTCCCCGAGATCCAAGATGGTAGAAAAGATAAACACTGTCCCTGTATTCTTCTATGAACACATTAAAATTACAGCTAAATTATAGAACAATCAGCCTGGAGTACATTCTAAAGTCTAGCCCAACAGAAGTCCTACAACTAAAAATATAAAGAAGAAGCCACAGCGACACTTGTTGGAGGGGCAGAGATGCGAAACGGGCCACACACCTACATGTGTGGGTTAAGAATCAGGATAGATATGTCATCCGCGTTGGTTCCCCCTGCAGGAGTGACAGGCTCCCCCTGCAGGTGCTGAGAAGAGGAGCCCTCACAACATCTTGTTGTGAAAAACAGTGGGGATTCCAACAGTTCGGGTGGGACAAAAGGCTGCAGGAAACCAGACATCCTCTTAAAGAGCATGCGCACAGACTCATTTGCTCACAAGCACTCACCTTGGGGTCCAGCAGAGAGACTGTGGCTCGGGGGGGCCTCAGAGACATATGAAGGGCAGACTGAGGTGTGTGGCTGTGGGGTGAGGATCTGAGAACAGTCTGCATCTTCCTGGTGAGGGGTCTACCTTCCTCTAGCTGGCAGCAGGCACCATCTTTCCTGTGTTGAGCCCACCCCCTCTGGCGAAATCTGAATCTGATTGGTCTGTCCAGCTCCATTGCTCTGCCCTGGTGACTCACGGGAACCCATCTCACCCAACTCACACACCTGGAGGCACTTTCTCCACCAGCAGCCAACCCCACCCACATTGGACTCTTTCTTGGAAAATTATCAGACTCCAACAGGCCCCATGTGGGTGGCAACTGGCCTGGGTGTGCTCTGAGACTTTTGTTGAGTGGCTCCAGGCTCAGCACCTACACCAAACCAGAATTTACATTCAATTGGTCGCCACAGTCTTTCCCACTTTAGTGACTCCCTCAGACCCTTACTCACCCGAGTAAGGTGAGTAAGATTGACAGATGTAAAAGAAGAGACAATTCCACAAAACATTAAAATTTTGAGTATGCCATTTTCAATAATTGATAGAACTTGACAAAAATAATCAGCAAAGACATAGATGATCTGAACAACATTATTCTACTACTATGATCTAATTAATATTTATGGAGAAATACACGGAACAATAGCAGATTACACATCCGTTGCAAGTGTACATAGCGTATTCTCCCACATAAACTTTACCTGGGCCCATAAAAAATGTTTGAAATAAATTTGAAATAATTAGAATCACATATAGTATATTCTCTAATGTCAATAGAATTAAATTAGACATAAAAATGATAAATATCTAGAAAAACAAATACTTGAAAATTATACAAACTACTTATAATCTATAAAAATTACAAAGAAATTAGAAACCACTTTTGAGTAAATGATCAACTCAACATATCCCGTTTTACAGGATGTAGTACAAATGGTGCTTAGAAGGAAATGCATAACTTTAAATGCTTATATTATAAAAGAAGATAGATCTAAAATCAATGACCTACATTTCCAGAGTGAGGGCTTTATGAAAAGACTAGAAGGATACGAGGTCAGAAAACATGCAGGTTCCAGATTAGAAAGGATACCATGTGTTCAAGAAAGTAGTTTGAATTTTACACTGAGGCCTAGGGAGCCATTGCAGGTTTCAAAGCAGGAAAGAAGTAGGATCAAATTTTTCATTTTAAAAAGATTATTCTGAGAGTAGTGTGAATTATGGATTTATTTTAGAAGTGCTTGGAATGAGGAGACTAGGTAGCAGAAAGTCACAGTAATAATATATGTGCAGAATGGACTAGATTCCACTAAAATGAGGTGTATGGAAACTGAGAGAAGTCACTGGTGTCAGAATTATTAAGGATGTTGTAGCTATAAGATTTGGTGGCTGGTCACACATGTTCATAGTAAGTCAAAAGATGGACTTTTTTTTTGATTTGGTGAAACAGAGAATGTGGGAATAGCAGTGGCAGTCATGACTGTATAAAACAGAGATGAAACAGGGGGTTCAAAAGAAAAACAGATACTAATTTTGAGGAGCATTTTTATACCCACTTAAATTAAGCTTAACTGTCTCAATTTATATTTCCTATTCCATTGATTTCTACTCTTACCGTTATTATTTTCTTTCACCTTGTTTGCATTTAGTTTAGTACTGTGTTCTATTAAGTTGGCGCAAAAGTAATTGCAGTTTAAAAGGTTAGAAATTGCAAAAAACGCAATTACTTTTGCACCAACCTAATATTTCACAGCAATTCTGACTGAACTTTTAATGTTGGGATGAGGTTTACACAATATTGTTTGATTTGAGTAGACAATGCAATTGCAAATGGTGACACCAGGAATCATTTCAGTATTGGGAATATTGAAAATCTTTCCTTTGTAAAGATGACCAAATAAATGAAATTTCGGTGTACATGGTAATGGTGCACATTGCAGAAGAAGGAATCTGCATCATACTGGGTAGCTGTTTGGGAGATCCTGATACTCACAGTCTGACTCTATTCTTCATCATTTCCCTGGCAGAAAATTTCCATAGCTGAGATACATTCTACCTCAGAACAACTATAGACTCATCTTAAGTTATAGGAGATGTAAAAGCATACAAGCATTGTATATAATTGCTTGGGAAAACTGTCCTGTAAAAAACCTCACATTAGTATTTTCCGTAATGAATTATTGATACTGTAGCAGATGGAAACAGCATGATTATATATTCAAATATTTTTTTGTCCTTCACATTTGACTTTTACTACATTTATACTGTTGATGAAGTCCTCTTTCTTGAAACTATACTCACATTTCTCTCAAGATTTCAAGATTTCTTCTTTCCCTCTCTGTTTTTCTCTCTTTCTTTTCTTTTTCTTTCTTTCTTTTTTGAGGATTCTTCTTTATTCCTTATACAACAAATTATTCCCAAATGTATATCTTCTCATAAGGCAATTATCCTGGACTTCAAACCACTGTATCCAAATGTCTGAGGGACAACTTAATATGGATGCTCCATAGAACCTCAACTCAATTTGTCAAACACTGAAATCATATATACCTTTTCCCTATCAACCACCTGCATCCTTTTAATCAATGTAAGCATCATTGACCACCTAGTCATTTAAAACTGGGAGCCCTATAAAGCCTCCTTCATGCTCTACTTGTCAATCAATTAACAAATCCTGTTAGCTTTACCTCTAAAGTACATCAGGAATCTATCCACTTCTCTGCATTTAATCATTCATCATCTATCACTGAAGCTACTACAGCAGTTGGACTTTATTCTTTCAAATCTATCATCTATTATATATTAGGATTATCTTCAGAGAAAAAACACATACACATGCATATACACATGTACACAAACATATATGTGCATGTATATACACATTCATAACTGCTAAATTTAAATCTTTCTGTGGCTCTCCATGGCACAGAGAATGTAGTTCTGTTCGTGGAACTGCATAAGTTAGTTCTAGGTTAATGGTTTTAGAATGAATGATGATTAAATAAATAGAACAACCATGTTTCCCCGAAAATAAGACCAAGCCGGGCAATCAGCTCTAATGCGTCTTTTGGAGCAAAAAATATAACATAAGACCATATATTAAATTTTGCTCCAAAAGACTCATTAGAGCTGATTGTCCAGCTAGGTCTTATTTTGGGGGAAACACGGAAGATGACCAATTAATGCTACCTACAAATACTTGCAAAATTTTTCTAGTATTTTATCATACAGTCATGGATCTGAATGTAATCATTTGTTCATTATGAAACATTTATTGAATTCCTGATATCTGGCATGCTTCTAGACACTGGAGATTCACAAACGGGCAAGGCATGATCATGCGGTTAAATTAACTGAACACGGAAGCCATTACCTGAGATGGCTTTAATGCCTTAGTAATCTTCCTAAGAAAACCAAAACCTAAGCCTAAAATGTCTCCAGGTTAAAAAATCAAAACCTAAGGACAACCAGTCACAAACAGCTAACTACGCTTTCCCAAATAAGGCATCTACCTAAACTGTAGCCAATCAAACAACGCCCTTGCTTTGTTTCTGTCTCTTCTCTATAAAGGTCTTTCCCCTAGCTCCTGTGGGTGGAGGACTCCTAATACCTTCGGTTTGAATGTGCTCCCAGTTGAATCAATTTCTGCTCAAATAAGCTTTAAAAATTTCATATACGACCGTTTATATTTTAACAATGTTCTCATGCTTACATTCTTCATATAAATGCATGATCAATTTCAGAGCAGTGATACAATTTCTAAAACATATAAAATAATTCCATTGAAAATAAGGAATTGGGGTTATTTATTTATTTATTTTTAACCTGGAGTTATAGTCATAGTCATAGAAAGATGTCTCCCAGGATATGATGCTTGATTGGATATATAAATGCTAAAAATGATGCAATTTATGCCTTGATGGTGGAGTTGCAGTTTTTGAAACAGATAGCTGAGCAACTGCAAAGGTCCATAAATGAGAATGAGTCTAGAGAATCTGAAGGACAAAAGGAGGGAAGTGTAACTGGAAAACAGATGAGGATAGAGTGGTGGGAGATGAGCTCTGTGAAGAAAAGAGACATCCTGTGTCTTTCAGACTAGAGAAAATCAGATAATGAAAGATTTTTTTTTTCCTGCTCCTTGCCTTTGGGAGAGTAACTTATTATTATGCTTCGCTTTTGAAATGAGATGTTCTTTTTCATTTGCTTTCACCGCTTTACACACACCGGGACTAGTTTAAATTAAATAGAAATAAAAATAAACCCAAAAGATTTATAAGCATTTTTGTGTAGTTTCTAAGAAGAAACAATTATGATTTCAGACATTTTCCTTATCCTCCATTATATCTTTCCCTTAACCTTTTCTCTTTCATTAAATTATCCTTTTCCTCTCTCATTAAGACCTCTCCATGGTTTTCCGCTATAATCATTTAATGCTAGTGAAATATCTGGAATTCATTTTAACTAAAGTATAAAAAAATGATTAATAGCTATTTCAAGTACTTTCAATGTTAGTATATATGTCTTAATAAAACCCCAAAATATAAACTAAAGACAAATTACTTGTATTGATACAAAATCATACACATCTTCTAAGTGATGGTGGCCTCTCAAAAAAATTTTAAGTCCTTTCTGGTGTGAGAGACCTGAACTGCATATGAGCAATAACAGAGGTGACATCACGGTGGCCGATATGACCAAGTTCATCCATATTATCTTGGGTCATGAGAAATATGAACATTAAGGTAATCATGTATTTTTGACAATGTTCATATAACACTTATATGTTTGCTTATTAAGACCGCCTTTGCATTCTAGTATAAAACCATTCAATCTAAAACAATAGATTTTTATACTTTTTTTTTCTTTTTTAACACATTCTAGAACTGCATTAAACATTTACCAGAGTTGTCTCAAGGAATTAAGCTTTTAGTTTTTCAGACAACATTGGAAATGTAGGAGATTTGGTTGAGTACCTAACTTTGACCAGAATTTCTGGATCATTCCATATAGCAAACTTAACTCTTTGGTCTTTGGAGTATATTATTTGATATAACTTGGCATCTAACCAAAAATCACCTTACACTGAAAAAGTTTCCTGAGTACATTACTGGGGGATCTTGGAGTAAGAAACTGTGTGTGTGCTTAATTCGTGCCACAGTCATTAAGATTATGTATCACACAGTTCAATGTTATTGATATCTGTATACTGCTGAATCCAGAGTCCTTAGTACTCTGCTGAAATGTCTCTAACTTAGCAGTTTAGAGATTTCTTTTGAAATGAGATGTTCTTTTTCATTAAGAATACTGTTCCTCTTCATATAACAGGCCCTCTATCATTTCTCCCTTTTATTTGAAACCCTATGAATAAAATGCACGGAAGGCAAAGGCCATTCATAAATCTCCATACTGGGCAATTAAGAGTTAATTGATTTACATGTCCCTCATTCAGTATATAGCTTCTAAAATGCATCTATGACCCGATCCCAAAGGTCTGCCTGGAATATGATAAAATCTACTTTAGAATGCCCCCAAAATTGAAACAAAGATGGAAAATAAATCCTACATAAAATAGTTACATTTCTCAAAAACACTGCTACAGAAGTCTTTCAAACGTAAAGCAGTTCCATTTTAGACTTGATTACTCCTTCTGGGTGTTAGTAATCATCTGAATAGCAGCTATTGCTTCTTAATAGAGACTATGGCAGGTTTCTTGTTCAGTTCTTCTATTCTCAAACACAATGTTCCGAATGTCAAGGTTGACTGTTTCATGAATAATTCAAAATGATCAGTTCCTGAATTGCCATTTGTGGTCTGGGGTGGGTTACCATTTAAGTCAGTTCAGTGAGTAGCTCACCAGAATACATCTGAAAATGAGCCAAGATTCTGGGTTTGTGTTTGTTTGTTTGTTTGTTTGTTTGTTTTTCCTAACAGTGACATTGTAAAAAAGAACGTAATATACTCTGCTCAGGATGGATGGGTTTTCTTATGGAGAAAAGCTTTCGACCACTAGCAAGCATAAGGCAGTGCACATGGATTTTTATATAAACAATCCCACTGCTTGATACTCATGCTTTCCTCTCCAGATTCCCTTCTCTGAAAAATTCCCTGGCAGTCTCTGTATGACCATTTTCTCAACCGAGGGTCTGTAGCTGCAGGTCCAGGCTCAACAACTAAAAAAAAGCACTTACTGAAAAAGAAACCATTTCCAATAAAAGCAACAGGATTTGAGTGGACTGGCCAAGCCAATTTCTGTTTTGTACAACTGCTCAGGTTCAAACAGTTCTTTTTATTTTATTTTTTTTTGCTAGTAGATTGAAAGGCTCCTTTTTACTGCTGAGCTATAGCAATACAATCCAGTAAAAACAGTCAAGTGTCTTTCTGTACAAGCTTGTAATTTCCTTTTCATAAGGTTATTTTGGAAATAAAGAAAAGTTATAAATCAAATAAAACTATTAGGTCTTCTTCTTCCTTTAGCCCCTTCAACCATAGTTAGTCTCATAGTCTTAAATCCAATCAATTTGATAAAATTCAATTTTAACAAACATTTATTAAATATTGATACCTTGTTTTATTAAACACTTGATAAAGTTTTTTATTAAACTTTTATACTTGAAGAAGCATAAAAGATAGTGTTTAAGCTTTTTAAAAAATATATCAAGATTATTTCATGGGAAAAAAATTAATTAAACTAAAACAAAAATAAAGTGAAAAATAGGGGGTTGGGGGATCCATAGAATCAGGATACTGAGAAGTATCACAGACTAGGAGGCAAAGTGCAATAGTGAAAGTACATGAAGGCCAACATATCATTTCAAGTTAAAATCATACTGCTCTGAGAAATTTAAATGACCTCAGAATTCTCTTTCTCCTCCCTGCTTCTCTACGCTAGATTTTTTTTTCTCTCTCTGCAGGCCAACCTCTTTTGAATGGGAGAAAACACTTCTTTGACACCTGTGCAGATTTACCTATAAGGTTTCAGTACCTCCAGGGAAGGGATTGATTTGACTTACCTATGATCAGGTGCCCATAAAATTTAAGTCAGGAGAAGGGGAGTCAGGCAAAAAAAAAACAACAAAAAAACACAGCTCCGATGGGGAACTGATGACTGACAGCAGAAACGGATGGTTCCTCTCTGAAAGAAGCGTTTTTGATTGCCAAGATACCTATAGCACAAAGTGATAGGTGTCCATGACCACTTAAAAGATTAGTGGTCCAGTTTCAAACCTATTTGAAATATAATCTTCTAAAATTAAAGTTAAAAAAATTGCAGAATCAATCAAAGCAACAATTAGGGATGACTTTCTCTTAAAAAGCCTAATTTTGCATAACAATATGCTTCACAGTCCAGATGATAATTATTAATGCTATGTATATTCAATGTATTGGGTCTCATTCTTTCATCACGTCAAGTGTATCAGATGTATGTATTCATGACATAAGTAACCAGAATAAGTTTCATCTCAAGGCGATGCCTCTGGCAACTTCACAAATGACAATTTTAATAAAAACAATAACAATAATCATCAAAATAGCTATTATTTACAACTGCTTTTTAGTTTGAATCCATGAGTATCACTTACAGGCTGTGGGACCCTGAGCAACAAGCTGAACTTCTATCATTTTCTTATTTCTTATCTATAAAATAAATGTAGTAACATTGTCTTCCTCATAGGCAAGGTAAGAAAATTAAATAAGGTAGAATATATGTAAGGCAATGAGGACTACAATAAGCTCATAATAAGTGTTAGCTTTGATAATTATGATGATTATGATAATGAAGATACTGATGATATGATCACATATCTACTTAAAATTTTGATTTTCCATTTACCTGAAGTGGAATAAAAACAAAAACAAAACAAAACAAAACAAAAAAAACCTAAAGTTTTTTAATCTTTATGGTTTCTTTCCTTTTAATTTGTGTATGTGTATATATGTATGTGTCTGTGAATCCGTATGTGTTCATAAAAGTACCATTAACTGAATCTATTAAAAATCAAGTCTATGTGGGAAAAAAAAAGATTCTATAAGAAAAACCATGAGGCTCAGGGTAATTTGAAATGATGAAAATTTATTTTTGAACAAAAATCTCCCTTAAGTGTCCTCTTCTAATTTGACTACTGTAGTAACTGGACAACTAAACATATTTATTTCTTGCCTCATAAATAGAGACTTTAGCTTTAATAAATACCAGTCTTGCATAAGACTCTTGTCCCATTTCCAGTCAATTACCAATACTAATAGTGACTGATTCTTTGATGGGGTTATTATGAATTCTGTTAAATGTCAATCATTAGAAAGTACAGTTGAACTTTGAACAACGTGGGGGTACCTCTCACCCCTACACAGACAATAATCTGCATGTAATTTTTGACATTTAACTCCTCAAAATTTTAAAATTTAACTCCTCAAAATTTTAACTATAGTTTGCATAGGTATCCACAGTCAGTAGGTTCCAGGATGCCCACAGATGCAAAATCCATAGGTGTCCTTATATAAAATGGCATAAAACAATGCATATAGTTAGCGCTCCACATCTCAGATTCCCAACCACGGCTCAAAAACACAGTTTTTCGTCTACAACTAGTTTAATCTGAGGATGTGAAACCCAAGGACACAGAGGGACAACTATATTTATTGAAAAAAAGTTGCACATAAATGGACCTACACAATTCAAACCCATGTTATTCAAGGGTCAACTGTGTTTCATGAGTATCTAGAAGAAATGGGAGAGACACAAAAAATTGTAAGACAAGGTTCATGTCTTCAGTAAGTTTACCTGACACATTCAGAAATATTGTCAACCATGTGGCTCTGGACATAATTTCATAAAAAAAAATAATTCAACTGATAAAGATGGAGAAATTATTTAAATGAAAAGTAGAAGTTGAATAGGCTAGTCTTGACTAAAGGAGAGTTCAGTATGTAGAAGAGAGAAAAGTGAACATTTAAAATAAGGACAAACATGTTATAAGTGAAGACTTGAAGGCAGAATCAAGCCAGATACCTGTAATTAGATTCACTCAAATGTAAGCAAATGGTATGTACTGGCATATTGTGGGAAATGAACTTGGGGTTTATTGAAAAGCATTAGGTACAAAAGGTGTTACAAAAATCAACAGAGGAGTTTTGAATCAATCTTTAGGTAATGGGAGCAACAGATTTCTTAAGAAAGTAACTGCTAAAATTGGTCATCAATTAGATTGGGTAGAATTCTGGATGCAGACGAACAAGTTATTTAGCTCTGAGATATAATTATACAGACCAAAGTATTATGTTGCCATTCTTTATCTTCCTATCAACTATTAGAGTATCAATAGTAATTTAAATATGAAATTCATTTGATCCTCATTTTATCATCAGGTTCAAAAAATGCAAAACAAAGGTTTCTCCAGCCAAATGTGATTTTTATTTCTAGAAAGATTTATCCCCTAAATTGCTGTATCCTCTTTAAACTCGTCAACCCTATATGCAACACAGAAAAAGCCCTGAAAATTCTTTATAAATATTTCCATTAACTAAACAGACATTCCCAATCTGCCTAATATTATCTTCATGGAAATACCCTACATCATTTTATTCTTTTTTTAACCTAGGTACCCTAAACAAGGACAAGCTCTTCCAATTGTGAATATACAGATGCCATCTTCTCAGGATGTGAATATGCAAGGGAATTAGAAATATGAATAAATGAAATGGAGAAATGTCAAATTTAAAGCTAGAGAATTTATAAAATTATGTGACTTGACTAAATTATCTTACTTTAGATACATTAAGCTAAAGTTTACTGATTTAACTACCTTCTTGAATAGATGCTAAACCTGAGGCATGGCTAGTTTAACTTCTTTGTTTATTTCCAAATGAGAAGACCACATGTTTCATTCAAGGATTCATTGAATAAAAATTCATTTTGTACCTGCTGAAACTCCAACAATGCACTTTAAGGCACTATACATTTAAATATAAATAAGACATGGTTGTTGTACTTATATTTTAATAGGTAACATAAAAAAATAATGATGTAATCATAATATAATGATTATTTCTAATAGAGGATTTAACTAAGATACTAGGAGACTAAAATTGGGGTACATAACAGCCAGAAATGATTGGGAACAATCGCTATCTTTCAATTACTCTATACATTATGGCAAAAGCAATTTGCAGCACACTGTAATCATCCTCTGGGGTCTTTGAAGAATTTAACCACTGTAGTAATACCATTTCCTTTAAAAGGTAGCACCTAATTTCATGGTAAAGTTAATGGCCGTGAGGGGAAATAGATAGTAACAAGTCTATTTGTCACTTATTGGATGAATACAAACAAAAGTGATATTGTGATCCAATTTTGCCTTCTGAATAAGTATGCTCAAGGACCAACTTGGTGAACGTTTTTACCACTTTAGTTTAAAATTGAACAGAAAAAACCAAGAACCATATGCACTCAAAGACAAAATTTCTGGTCACATGTTTCTAGTTAGTATCTCTTTTAAGAGCTACTGTTGTAAATAAGTTTAGTTTTCGTACTCAATTCAAATGTGGCAATCACAATTGAGTTTGCTCTACTTTATGTTGAATTCAATGAGGAAAATGTGAAAATATAAATAACAGCTGGGAAATTGAACACAGTAATTTTTCTTATTTTTATTAGCTTGACTTGTGATAGAGGCTTACTAAAGTAATTATTGTTTGTTAATTATGCACATGTGAGTTATTATGCATCTATTTATTTAAGCTTAAGACATGAATAGTTTGTTTTATAATTGCTTAGTCTTAAGACATGTTTTAAATAATGAGTATCTAACATAGCCTGTCTTATGATAGTGTCTTATTTAACTGCATTTGTTAATAATTAGGCTGGAGCAAAAGTAACTGCGATTTTTGCAATTATTTTTAATCTTTTAAACGGATCCACAATGGAGGTTTAAGATTATTTCACTTTTTTTTTTTTTTTTTGGAAAATAGTAGGGCATATTCATAGTACCTTGCTTGTTTTATTATACCTCTAATAAATCTCATTTCAAAAAACTCTCCCACCATAAATCAAAATGAAATAAGTAGCCAAATCTGAGAAGACGTCTTTTGGAGACAGATGTGCCCATTGCCTGACACTGGACTTTCGTTTTGATTATAGCGGAGATGCCAATTCTATTTCATGACATTTTAAAACTTCTTCATTATCACTAGAGCCTAAACTCTTGAAGGGCACATACTCATATGTGTGTCGTCTTGCTTTTCACAGGGCTTAGTACAGTACTTCAGAGAGGAATCACCTACTATATGTTTACTGAAATGAATATCTGCCTGTTCTCAATATCATACTTACTGTTTAGACAACTCATTCTAGATAGCCATTTGAACAAAATTTAGAGGGGAAAAAACCACCATCATTGTCAGACTGGTGCCAGGTAGACAAATAAAGTTGGGAAGAAGATAGAATGATCGGGTGACAATAAATTAAAAACTGATTCAGTGAGTTTAAATTAGGAGAATCGTACGTTTTAGGAGAATTTTTTACGTTTTAGTATTATAATTCTGACTGTGTAATTAGTACATAGTGTAGGGAAGAGGCAAGTGTAGAATTATGGTACGCAAAATTTTAAATGGCACCGTAATCTTTACTCCCTCTCCTAGCCATTATTACTGTGATTATGTTGTTACATTGCAAAAGAGATTTTAACTTGTAATTGAAGTTACTAATAAACTCTCTTAATATCAGGATGTTGTCTGGGCGGGCCTAATTTATCCACATGAACCCTTTAAAAACAGAGTTTTCTCCGGTTTGC
The DNA here is from genome assembly GCF_004115265.2 of Rhinolophus ferrumequinum. Lineage (NCBI taxonomy): Eukaryota > Metazoa > Chordata > Mammalia > Chiroptera > Rhinolophidae > Rhinolophus > Rhinolophus ferrumequinum. The sequence goes on from NC_046289.1 coordinate 16,850,822, forward strand.
CACAAGAGAGCAAGTCACAGATATACAAAGTCTGAGAACAATTTGACCTTTCTTTGCTGGATTAAAGATAAAGGGGACCAGGTGAGAAGTGATACAGATGGGTCTCTAAAAACTCTGAGCCACCTATGGTTGACCATCAGCAAGAAAACAGGGACTTCAGTCTTACAACCACAAGGAACTGAATTCTGTCAACAATCTGAATGTCAACATGGAAGTATATTCTTTCCCAGAGCCTTCAGGTAGGAGCCCAGTGTGACAGACACTTTAGATTACACCTTTTGTGATTCTGAGGAGAAAAGCAAGTCAGCCCTGCCTGCCCAATGGACATATAGAACTGTGAGCTACTAGTATGTGTTGTAATCATAAGTTGACGGTTATTTGTTACAGCAGCATTATAAAATAAAGCAGAATACAAACAGAAAGGACAATCACTGTCAATGATGATAATCATGGTCAAATATGATGGTAGTTTCAATAAAAATACGGCAGTAGCACTAAAATGAAGCATACATGTTTGTGATAATTTTCTGAAAATAAAAATTAGAAGGATTTGTTGACGAATTGGGTTTGTGGGACGAACGGAAGAGAGGAATCAAGAAGACTTCTGCGTTTGGGGTATGCACAACTCGAAAAAGTGTGGTATATTTTAATTTTATAGAAAACACTGGACAATGATGGGTTCTGCATTGCTTTGGGGCAGGTGCAGTTTAAGACATCTATTATTATTTAAGTAGCAATATCAGGAAGCAATTGAGTACTCCAGTCTGGAACCTGAAGGTGATGTCTGGCTAGAGATGTACATATGTAGTGATCAGTTTATAAAGAGTTTTTAAAATTCCAGGACGGGATGAGTTCACCCAAGGAGATAGGATAAAGAAAACAAAGAGTTTCCAAGTCCAAATTCTGTGTCATCCAATATCTAAAAGTTCGGTGGATAAAACAGAAGTATTAGTTTTCATGAGAATAAAAAGGAACTACTAAGGAAAATAAGGGAGCCAAATGTGGTGTCATATGATTGGAGAGCAAAGAATGTTTCAAGATGTGGGAAACTGTGAATGAGATCCAAGAATTCACCACTGTATTTGAATACAATGATATTCAGAGCAGTTTCAGTGGATTGATAGGTATTGAAGGCAATTTGAAGTAGGTTGAAGAGTAAATAAAAGATAGATAAGTGTAGAGCACTTGATAGCTGAATATTTAAAAACAAGTAAATCTGGGAAGTGTTTATATATATGGTAGTAAATGATATTCAAGGAGGGGTCTACTTTTTTCTCCTATTCTCCTTCCTTTTTTTTTTTTTTTGTTTCAATACTAGTTTTCTTTGTCATATCTGGCAATATTTTTTTTGAGCCATTATCAAAAAGATTTGGCATAAAAGAACCAATACTGGAATAAACAATTACAGGTTTGAATTTCTGTACTGCCATTTATCCTATGCTGTTTAGCAAATCATTGGATTTTACTGAGTTTCAATTTATTTACGTACAGAATAAGGATAATAATACCTACCTCAAAATATCATTGTGGGATTAAAGGAGATTGATTATTACAGAGCATAGCACATAGTAGATATGCAATGAAATGAAAGTTTCATTTAGGTATACAGCACATAATATTTCATTAAAAAAAGTTGGGGGAACCTGTCTTTAATTTAAAAAACATCATTTCTAACGTTGAATGTATATGCATTCTTTGGACCTATGCATGTACATTCAAGAGAGGACTAAAGTTAGATAATTTTCCTAAGTAATTACAAAATTTTGAAAACACTTTAAATTTTTAAAAATTTTACAAAGGCAATTTATGAATGACAAATCTGGTATGGATGATCAAAGGAAAATTTTCTTTAGCAATTGAAGAGTTAGTTTAATCACATACTCTCCTCTGGATCTATTGCTTCTGACAAATCTAGAAACAAAAATGTTTCAAAATCCTTAGGATGACTAGGGAATACTTAATAGAACATGTCAGAAATAAATCCTCTGAGAGAGCAGAATCATGGTAAAGTTGATAAATATGCACCATTAAACTCAAAAAGAAAAGCTTTTAATATCTTAGAAACTGTTTTTCAAGACTCTTGGATTGAAACACTTATAGACAGTGTAAAATTCCAGTTTATTATCTACCTAGAGCCTTAGAATCTCTCTTTATTTCAGAAATAAGGCGATGCTACAAGTTGTGAGATCAAGAAAAAGAAAAACTGGTGATGTCAGCTTTGTTTTACCAGAGGGACACAATGATTTTGTTCCCTTTTTTCTAAATTTCACCATCACTTTTTCTGTTCCATTGGTCTGTGCACCTGTTTTTCTGCTAATACCATACTGTTTTGATTTCCATAGCTTTGCAGGACATTTTGTATTTGGAGAGTGTGATATCTTTGGGTGGATTTGCTTGTTTGTTTGCTTGTTTGTTTGTTTGTTTTCCCCTCAGATTGCTTTGGCTATTCAGGGTTTTTCGTGTTTCCACACAAATTTGAATATTTTTATTCTATTTCTGTGAAAAATGTCATTGGGATTTTGATAAGGGCTGCATTAAATCTGTATATTGCTTGAGGAATTAGTAAAATGGACATTTCAACAATGTTAATTCTTCCAATCCTTGAACACAGAATTTTGTTCCATTTCTTTGAGTCTTCTTTAATTTTTTTCAATGATGTCTAGTAGTTTTCAGTGTCCACTTCTTTCACCTACTTTGTTAAGTTTATTCCTAGGTATTTGAGTCTTTTTGTTGCAATTCAAAATGGGGTATTTTTCATTATTTCTTTGTGATAGTTTGTTGTTAGTGTGTAGAAATGCAGTGGATTTTTGTATAATGATGTTGTATCCAGCTACTCTACTATATTTGTTTATTATTTCTAATAGTTTTCTTGGTAGAGTCTTTAGAGATTTCTATGTATAAAATCGAGTGATCTGCAAATAGTAACAGTTTTACCTTTTCTCTTTCCAGTTTAGAGGCCTTGCCTTTTTTCTTGCCTAATTTTTCTGGCTAGAACTTCCAGTACTATGTTGAATAACGTGGCAACAGTGGGCCTCATCTTGTTCCTGTTCTTAAAGGAAAAGTTTTCAGTTTTTCACTATTGAGTATGTTGTTAGCTGAGGGTTTGTCATATATGGCCTTTATTATGTTGAGGTACTTTCCTTCTATACCCATTTTATTGAGTGCTATTTTTTAAATCATAAATGGATGTTATATCCATTGATTTTTCTGCACCTATCAAGATGATCATATGATTTTTATCTTTTATTCAGTTAATATGGAATCACATTGATTTGTAGATGTTGAACTATCCTTCCATCCCTAGAACAAATCCCACTTGACTGTGGCGTATGATCCTTTCAGTGCATTGTTGTATTCAATTTTATATTAACAGTATACTGTTGAGGATTTTGCATCTATGTTCATTAGAGATGTTAACTGTAATTATCTTTTTTGTGATTTCCTTGCCTGGTTTCAATGTGAGGTTAATAATGGTCTAGTAAAATGAGTTAGGAAGCATTCCCTTCTCAACAATTTTTTGGAAGCGTTTGATAGAAGAACAAGTATTAAATCTTCTTTGAATGTTTGGGAGAATTCACCAGTGAACCCATTTATAGTAGTAGTAGACTTTAGTTTTGGGGTGAGTTTTTAATTACTGTTTCAATTTCTTTAGTTATTACTTTATTTAGGTTTTCTAATTCTTCATAACTCAGTCTAGGAAGGTTGTATGTTTCTCAGAATTAGTTCATGTCTTCTCTGTTGGCCAATTTAGTGGCATAAAGCCTTTCATAGTATTATTTTATAACTCTGTTTCTTTGGTATACATCATAACTTCTCTTTCCTTTGTGATTTTTATTAATTTGAGTCTTTTTTCACTTGAGTATAGCTAAAGGGTTTTCAATTTTATCTTTCAAAGAACCAGATCTTTGTTTCATTTATTTTTCCTTTTGTCTTTTAATTATCTATTTCATTTATTTCCAGTCTGATTTTTATTTGTTTCTTCCTTTCTAATGAATTTGGGCCTTTTCTTTTTTTTTCCTTTTTTTTCCTCCTAGTTCTTTAAGTTGTAATGTTAGATTATTTATTTGAAATTTTTCTTATGTCTTGAAGTAGGCTTATATAGCTATAAATTCCTCTTTTAGTATTACTTTTGCTGCATCCCAAAGATTTTGATGTGATTTATTTTCTTTTTTATTTGTCTCTATGTATCTTTGGATTACTTCTTTTATTTATTCTTTGACCCAAAATTTGTCCAGTAGCATTTTATTTAATCTCTACATATTTGTGATTTTTCCAGTTTTCTTCCTGCAGTTGGTTTCTAGTTTCATACCTTTGTGGTTGCAAAAGATGCTTGATATGATTTCAATCTTCTCAAATTTATTGGCACGTGTTGTGCCCCAACATATAATCTGTCATTGAGAATGTTCTATTTGCACTTGAAAATGTGTATTCTGCCATTTTTAGATGAAAAGTTCTATAAATATCTATTAAGTCTATACAGTCTAATGTGTCATTTAAGGCCTAAGTTTCCTTGTTGACTTTCTGTCTGGATGAGCTATTTATTGTTGTAAATGAGGTGTTAAAGTCCCCTATTGTTATCGTTTTGATGTCTATTTCTCCTTTTAGGTCTATTAATAATGATATGTTTTGGTGCATATGTACTAATGAATGTTACATCTTCTTGATGGACTATATTAAGTTTTATCATTATAAAATGTCCATCTTTGTCTCTTGTTACCAGTTTTGTCTTGAAGTCTATTTTGTGTGATGTAGTAAGTATGGCTACAACTGCTATCCTCTGTGTAACATTTGCTTCAAGTATCATCTTCCACCCCTTCACTTTGAGCCTCTGTTTGTTTTTGGAACTGAGATGGGCCTCCTGAAAGCAGCATGTAGTTGAGTCTTATTTTTTAATGTATCCAGCTACTCTGTGACTTTTGATTGGTGATCAGTCCACTTACTTTTAGGGTGATTATTGATATATGAAGACTTACTACAGCCATTTTACCTTTTGTTTTCCAGTTGTTCTGAATGTCCATTGTTCCTTTACCTTGTGTTTCTGTCTGTTATTTTAGTTTGGTGATTTTCTATGATACTTTTCTCCATTTTCTCTGGGTAGTATTAAATTATAACCCAAAACACACAAAAGTATTCATGAGTATGTACAGATATAAATAAACAATGGAATAAATAAATGTGAGACTAGACAAATCTTCTATGTGAAAGAATTCCAAATAATTTATTCAGATACTCTGTCCTCAAGGGGATGGAGCATAACTCCATACTTCTTAAGTGTGGGTTGCACATAGTAACTTCCAAAGAGTACAATATGGCAATGGATAAAAAGAATAATTTTACTGTAGGAAACTTAACAAACACTAGCTCAATTAGGTGATCAAGTTAACAGCAGTAGTGATAAGTCACATTAATAGTATGCACCCTTGATATTATGTGATGGAAAGGGTGCTTTACCTCCTTGATCTTCCACCCCAAAACCTGTTAACTTATTCTAATCATGGAAAAGAAAATCAGAATCGAATATAGGTTTATTTACTACAATTCCTTATTAGTATTCCTTAAAACTGTCAAAGTCAACAAAACAAGGAAAGTCTGAGAAATTGTCACCACCAAAAACAGCCTTAGGAGACATGACTACTACATGTAATGAGGTCTCTTAGATGAGACACTGGAAAAATACATTACATAAAAACTTAGAAAACCTGAATAAAATTGACTTTAGCTAATTATAATGTACCAATGTTGGTTAATTGTGACAAATTTACCATGTTATTGTAAATTATTAATAATAGGAAGAATAGAATATGAGATATTTAGGAATTCTCTGTACTAGCATTGCATTTTATTTTTTTTTTGTAAATCTTAAATCTATTCTAAACCAAAAAAGAAAATTAAAAATAAACAAACAAACAAACAAAAACATATATCCCATATATAGTTTCACCAGACTTTAATATTTTGCTAAAATTGGTTCATATTTCTAATGACACAGCAAATTATAGGTGCCAGGTACGTCTATTGAATATTACTCTCTAAATCTACAGGCTATACCTATGTAAGTTTGGAGTTTAACAAGCCTAATCTATGCATGTTCACATAGTACACAGTGTATGCATACATTAAAAATATATTGAGTTAAGTATTGCATTTTACTGAATGCTTCATCTGTTTCATTTGAGTTATTGTGTTTTTTTTCTTTAAACTCTATGACAATGACCGATTTATCTGTAATTGGCATTGTTTACATTACTAAGAGTAGAACTAATTTGTTAGAATATAGTTTACACATGTGCATATGTGCATGCTTGCATATGTGCTCATGCATGTTTATAATATTGATCTCAATTTACTATTATTTTATTTCTGATTTTTGCATATAAGTTTATGAAACATCAACTTTTTTTCTGTTTTTGTCTGGTTTTGAAATTGAATTTATACTAGCTTCATAAACTTGAATCCTTTTCTTAAAATTTTTTGTCTGAAATTGTATAAAATCAGGACATCTGTTTTTTGAAGGTAGTCATTTGAGTTGAGTGTGCCTTTTGTAAGTAAAAGGCTTATAATTACAGATTCAATTTTGGTTAACATTCTTTTTGGAATATTCAGCTTTTCTGTTTTTGGTACATTTTTATGATTTCTATATTTTCTCGATATTCTATTAATGAATTTTATTTAAATTGATAAAATAATTGATCAAAATTATTCAAAATAACATGATTTTAGAAACTCATCTAAATTTATATTCCCCTTTTGTTTTAAATCTATTGGTGGTTTTTCTTCCATGATTGGTATCGATAAAGTAATGAATATTTTAATCTTTTCTTTCCTAATGTTCTTTTAATTCATTAATTACTACTCTTATTATTTCCAGGTTTCTACTATAAAGTTAGTCGTTTGTTTCATTCTGTAGCTTCTTGTCACTTTTTATTCAACTTTTTAAAAAAATAAATGCATTTAAAGTTATATTAATAAATTTACCACTAATTACTATATTAAATGTGTTCATAAATTTTGATGTATTACTTTTAGTTTTGATCTACTTACATAAATTTTACAATTGTCATTGTAGGTTCTTTACCACCCTTAAGATATTTAGCATGCATTTATGTTTTCAAACATGTTTGCACTCGTTGCGTATTTTTACTTGTCACTGTACGGAGACATAATTATATGAATTATATTGATACTTATTTTTTGTAAGTGAAAATAACTAATACAAGGTTTTTTGGTAAATTTTTTCTTCATTTTGGAGGGCCAGATCTAGTTATAGTTATTAATTTCAAGTGTGCTATAGTTTTCTGTAAAATTTTCTCCATGTCTACTGACTTATTATCCTAGCTGACTTACCAATATCTAAAGGATATATACTAAAAATATTCCCCATGATTACTGATTTCTCAATTGCTTCTTGAAAGTTTTTTACCTTATGCTTCATATATTTGAAAGCTATGATGTGAAGTGATTATAGATTCATGATATGTATATATCTCCTTAAAGAGATTTGCTTTTTCTTTTATTATGTAGTGTCAAGAAAAATATTGATTAATACTTTTACATAAAGTACATTTTATCTTAACATTACTATTGCTCTATCTGCTCTTTTATTTGCTAATATTTGCATGGCGTACCTTTCATACCTCTATTATCAACTTTTTACATTGTGTTTATTTTATGTGTGTCTCATAAGTAAAATATAGCTGATATATATTTAATGCTGGAATTGTTTTTAATCCAATCTGATAATATTTTAATATGAAAATTTAAATGCATGCATATACACAATCACAAGTAGAATATATAAATATACAATATTATATGTGTTAATCATCTTATTTTGTGTATGCTTTATATTTTAGTTTTCATTCTATACTCACCCACTTTTAAAAAAAATTCTGATTGGATTGATACAGTTCTTGATATCCCACCTCTTGTCTCTTCTGGTTTGAAGGATATAGAATGTATTTCAGAAATTTTAGTGGTGTGAGTTATTTTTCACACACATAATAAGAAAACTAGAGGAATTTTATAAACTTTTTTGAATATTGACAACCTATTGAGTCTTCTTTCTCATTGATCCTGTTATATGGTTTAATTTTATATAATTTTAAACATAAAATAGTAATTATTAATAATTTGCAGTCAATCTTAATGAAATTAGTCAGTGCACACTTTCTGTGCTCTACAAGCTTTCTTGTATGATTTTCTGTTTAAAATTCCTTTAGTTTGAATCAGAGACTGTTAACCTCCCTTATCTTTGTGTTTTTCAATATTTTTCTCTCACTCTTGAGTGGCAGTTAGATGCTATATAATTCTGGAGTTATGTTCTCTTAGCTTTTCCAAGATATTTATCCTTTTATCTTCTGTTAAATGGGACATCTGTGGTCAGTCTTATTTATTTAATTCTTTTGCCGTAATCTCTCCTGTCTTTCTGACAGCTTTAATGGTTTCTCTTTTCCAGGGATAACTTGCAAACTTGCTATAAAATGTGTGATTGTAAATTTATCTTTACCTGCATGTTTCTTAGACTATTCAATCTACACATATTCTTTCTATACAAATATTGCTCCATTTTACTAGCAATATAAATCGTATTTTCAATACAAAAATTGCTGCATTCTATACAAATATTGCTTGTGACTTTCTTTTTCATTGTAATCGGAATATCAAAGTCTCTTCCTTTTAATTTTAAAATATATCTTCATCACTGTGGATTTTTTTACCACTTCTCCCTTCACTGTGTTTAAGCTAGTTTTTCCCACCTATCATGTGCCTCTCTGTATTAGGAATTTATTAGAATGGGTTTATTTTTAAGTTCTGTATAGTTATGTAGTTATTTAGAGTAAATTTATTTTCTAATCACAGATTCGGTAGGCTGTTTTTGTTCACATTAGATCCACTTATCAAATTTGGAATTTTGGTTTTAATCTCAGTTTAGGTGTCTGTTTTGTGTTGTATTTATGCATTTATTTGCTTTTATCTCACTTCTTTGTCTAAATTTTGCAGATGCCTCAGGCTGTAGAACTGATTTCACTGTCCCGAAATAGGTCATACGATAGCATTTGACATTTATCCTCTACAGAAACATGGGATCTCTGTTCCAGTCCTCTTCAATCTAAATGATTCTAACAGTCTGGGGGTAATGGTAAAAGAAGGAGAGCAAGCCATGTGATTGGATCCCTGTGGTTTTCCTCCCAGCAGCAAAGCCAGAGTAGGCTAGAGATCACATGACTTAGCTCTTCCCAATGATTCCAGCCAGTTAGTGGACCAAACAGAGCAGCGGTATGAAATGATTCTGCATGTGTAATTCACAGGTTCTAATTAGCCACGTGTGACTTTTTTTTCTTCTTGGTCTGAAACACAAATCCTTCTTGTATCCCCATGAATTTTCTCCCCAAATTAGAACTGGCCAGCTTAAGTGCTAGTTACTGTTTATTTAAATTACTGGGTGTTTTTTTTTATTTTGTTTTGTTTTTGTTTTTTTTTCCTTCTTATAATTTCATTAGCAAAAGGTAGGGTCGTAGAGTCAGGAAAAAAAATAATATTGACCAAATTAGACTTGTGTAGCTTTGTTTAAAACTGAAAGTTTGCTTTTCAGATTCTCATGATGCTTCTGACCTCCCTCAATTCCTCATTTTTTAGGTTAAAAGAATGTAAACTGCTCAGTAATTATGCTTGGTGTCTCATTTGTTGGTACAGTTGGTTGGGTTGTTTCTTTTGTTTGTTTGTTTGTTTGTTTTCATTCTTTCTTGTCATGAGATATTGCTGTCCAGAACCCCTAATGTGACCACTTAAATTCTTTCATTGCTAGTAGTAGTTAACACTACTTCCCTTGCCTCCCTCCCCTGCCATCTTTAGTGTAAATACCTCCTGTGACCCAAATTTCCAACTCTAATAATATTGAGGCTATCACAGGTCTAGTTACACAACTAGAGGAATATTTGGATTTCTTTTCTTTTTTTCTTTTTTTTTTGGTCATCAGGCTGTGTATTTGCTCCCCATTTTCTCTATGCTCTCAGTTGACTGAAAACTAAAACCCAAATAACAGCCAATATTTTAAGCCTCAGTTCACATGCTTGGGATTCTCACATAGTCCTTTGCTTCAAGCTCTGAGTCTTGAGCTGCCATCTTCTTTTTGTACAGTCATTAATTCTCCACTACCCACACAGTCTTTACTCCACAAACACAGAGATTCCTTCTACCTCTTCCAGAGTCCAATAGACCCTCAACTTTATTCCAGCATCCCAGTTTGAATTTCTAATCCACAGAGCTGTGGATCTAACTGCTGAGATTTTCTTTTGATCTTTGTCACTGCAGCTTGTTTGGGACTGAATGGCTGTGGGGAAGGTTGAGCCAACTTCCTAGAATTGGCCAGTAGTTGATTTAGTTTCTACAATTAGGAGCTATTATTGTTATTTGCTTCCTATTATCATTATTTCCTTTTTTATTATGATTTTTTTCAGTCCTCTATCCACAGTTTGCTGTCTTTGAACATTTCTCGTATTCTATCTTTAAACTAAGGCATACTTTCTTTGACTGTAGATACTATCTAAAATATACCCTTTATATTCCCTACTTATGTCTGTAATTCGTATTTTCCCTCTTCCTCAGCTCTTAGCTTTATGATTGAAGGTTTAATTTAGCCACAGAGCAATGTATTTACATGCTTCCATTTGTATCACACATAATATACATGTACTATTCAAAGTCTTTTATAATTTAATTGTGTAAAACATTTTTGGAATGTGGTTTACATGAAATATATACAATGAAGTTATCTTGTTTTGTATACAGCTAAGAATATATATATTTTTTATTAATGATTCACACTATGGACTTTAGCTCATCTGGGATCATAAATACTTGCACTCATAAAAATTGTTTCTCTTTACCTATCAATATACATGAGCATTTGTCTAAAAATTTTAACCTAATAGAGATGGTATGTGTCTTCTAAGGTATTTGTCTTTGCTGCTATTGATTTTGGGGAGGGATTTTTTTTTTTAAGAAGGTTATTTTTACATTTTCATAAGAGAGGAAACTTTTAGGAGGGGAACCAGTATCTTTACAAAGAATTGTGGATAACGGTTGCAGTATTCACTGATTTTTTTTTTTTTAATTGGGGAACAGTGTGTTTTTCCAAGGCCCTTCAGCTCCAAGTCAAGTCACTGTACAGTCGCCGTTTAGGCCACCATCCTACGTGGGAATTGAATCGTCAACCTTGTTAAGAATTCACACTCTAACCAACTGAACCATCCGGCAGCACCACCGGCAGCTCAGGGGCATCACTGACTTTTCAAAATTGTGAAAAACTTACTTTTAGGTCTAAAACTTCTACCATTATCTTCCAAAACCTTTTATAAATGCCATCTCCCACTGATGTCATCTTTCACTAGCTTTTTATTAACAATCTTTACAAAACATCCAAGTATGTTTAAGTTTATAACCAAATCTATTAACAATCTAAATAAACAAATGCAGTACTTTCTCTTGGAAAATTTGCATATTTAATATGTGTTACATCCTTCCACTCTTTAGAGATGCACTTGTATGTTATTGTCTTCTGGTATAATATTGTCTTTTCTACAGCACAAGTCTTTCCATTGCATTTAAAATTTAAAGAGCAAATTGTAAAGGACCAGCTTACGTAGCTTATTCTTTGTCCATCTATATTTCAAAATACGTAAAAAACAAACATTCCGGTTAATTAATCATTGTATATTACTTTTTGTTAAGGCCTATATTTAACTGGTAAAACCTAATGTTAACAGAATATTTCTAAACTTGTAATGGTACATCATTAAATATGTATATAATGGTACAACTGTGTGTGTGTGTGTGTGTGTGTTACATATGTTACAAATTCATGTGTTATACTAATTTTCTAAGATACTCAATATTCTTCCATGTTTTCGAGAAGAAAATAGAATCTAGAATATTGCATAGCATACAAAGGTGCAGCTAAGATTTGAATGTAGAACTGATTCTAAAGATCATACTGTTCCTTGACAAAAGCTATGTTTAAAATTGGTTTTGATTTTATAAAATGATATGAAAATGATATTTTAGAGAAAAAAGTGAAATAGCAGGGAAAATGATCTCTTTGAATGCACCGCTTCCTGCTAAAACCCTGCAGTGACTTCCAAACACACTTGATAATAAAATCCAAACACCTCACCTGACTCATCTGTCCTCAGACTTTCTGCCCTTATCTCTTCTACTCCGCCACTATCTCAGTGGTCTGAAGCCACATTGTCCAATTTATATCAAATACATCCTTCTCCGTGTATGAATGCTATTCTCTCTGCCTAGAAAGCCCTTTCACAGGTTTTCCTATCACTTGTTCATTCTCAACACTTAGGTCTCTATGCCATTATCACCGTATCAGAGATTTGTCCCTGAGCATTCTGTCACCTTTGCCACTGTTATCATTTACCTCATTACCATATTTTCATTTTTATAACATTCATTGTTGTGAGAAATTTGAACATGCATTCTATTATTAGTCTGTTTACTGTATATCCTCCTCACTACAATATAAAGCTATAAACGAAAAGACATTTAGTCTGTTTGAGTCACTGCAGTAATCCCTAAAATAACGTTTGACCCATAGTGGCATTCAGAAAATATTTGAAGGAAATACTGACTATTACCAAGGAAATTATTCCCAAGTTTTTTACTAGTTAATTCTCTTGCTAACTTTGTGATTTTGGTTAAGTCTCCCAGACTCTTCTATTCCCCAAATGACTTTTCCATAAAGAGAGAAGATAAAGAAATAATGCCTGTACCACTTATTTCCTAGAGTTATAGTGAGAATATAATGAGATAATTTTGGGAAAGTATTTGAGAATTGTAAAACATTATAGACATTTAAAATGCCATTGTTGTCTCGATTTGCCATCAATTTACTCCCAGTCCTGTGATCATTCCCAGGATCCACATTTACACAGTTTGAGGACTGTGAATGCCATAGAGCTCCCTGGTTCTTGAAGGACTTATAAATTCAACCATTGCTTTTCTGTATCTGGTTAGTTTTATATTAAAAGCTAATGTGCAAACAATTAGACTTAACAATGACAGGAAAAATATGAGAAAACTGGGGGCTATGGAAGAGCAGCTGTGGGTTTTTACATTTGATCAGGAGAGCATTTATTCACCCCAGAGGTATTGGTAATATATCTAACATGCAAGTTTATAAAACAAAGTATATGATATATTTAACACAAGCACTCTCCCCTAGGAGGTAGGTAAAGAGTCAAAAAATTATGGTCATTTGTATGTAACATATCTAGAGACATTTAAGAGAGGAAAACAAGAAGAGATTACAGAAACATGCTAAGTTTCATCAACCACTTATTTCCTGGAATACACAACGATAACTCGCTTAGATTTTATTTAGTAGGACTTGATCTTTTATATTCTACAAAACTCTACTCATATTTTTGTAAATCTTACATGATAGCATTACTAAACTGGGAAAAAATAATTTCAAAACAACTACAGGTCACAACAGCAGTGGACAAATCATATGAACTGCTTATTATTTTAGTACTATGGATGACTTACTAGGACCAGTTGAAACTTAAGACTATCTAAAGGTACACTGATTTTTTAAAAAATGAAATTTTTACTGACAAATTTGCAAAGCAAGGGTTTACTAGTGGTTTTCTCCTTCAAGCAAGAATTTATCCTCTTTCACTCAGCATCCTTTATTTAATATGACTCTTTAACTACATATATTTTTTTTAAATTTTATTTATTTTTACCTCACACAGTACCTCTATCCCACCAAAAAACATGGAATATATGCTACCAGTAACTAAAAAGAGGTTACAGATACTTGCTTGTACTCAGTTTGGATAAGGTAAGATTCTGTTTTCCTGCTTCAGAAAAACAACCATGTAGTCTTGCTTTCCACTCAAATGTCTCTGTTGTACCAACCAGGTCAAACATTAAGTGATTATTTTTCCACTTGGATGTGCTATTTTCCATAACTACCTCTCCCAACTAAAATTTCAGTATATCTTTATTTGCTGTTTCACAGATATCATGCTTTCTTGCCTCCCAAGCTAGCATGTGGAAAGTCCTTATTTTGAGTACTGAATACTATTCGTTTATTATTATTATTATTATTACTATTATTATATTATTTTACCTACAAAAGGTATTGTGAAAACAAATTTCAAACTTCCTGAATGTGATGGTTAATTTTATGGGTCAACTTGACTAGGCAAAGGGGTGCCTAGACATGATAAAACATGATTTACGCGTCTGTCTATGAGACTGTATCTAAGAGACTGGCATTTGAATTGGTAGAATGAGTAAAGAAGGTCACCATCACCAATCAATGGACATCCTCCAATCTGCTGAGGGCCTGAATCGAACAAAAATAGGGAGAAAGGAAAAACTGCTCTCTGCTTGAGCTGGGACATCCATTTTTCCAGACCCTCTGATATCAGCACCCCTGGTTCTCAGACTCTGGGGTTTAGACTAAAACGACACTGGCTTTCCTGGGCTTTGAATTGCAGACAGAAAATCACAGAACTTCACAGCCTCTATAATCACAGGAGCCAATCCTTCATAATATATCTTTCTGATTTATATCCTTTTAATTTTGTTTCTCTGGAAAACCCTGACTAATAACACTGTCTTTTGTGACTCTCATTGTTTTAGAAGTCAACATCTGACTTGGTTTGTTTTCCAGATGGAAGATGTTGGTAGTTTTTTCTATTTACCAAATTAAATGTTCTTAGTCCTTTTTTAGTATTAACATGGTTCAAATAAAAGTTCAATTTTCAAATGCTATAGTATTTGGTAAGATGCTTACAATCAGTAATATGGAAATTTAAACTCTTAATAAGTTACAATTATTCATATAAGTAAGGTTTTCTAGGGAATGAGTTGGGTTTCAGGAATTATTTAATTAAAACTTTTAAGACAAAGTTCAATTTGAATACTGGCCTAGGTCTAGAAAAGACCACCAAGTTTAGTTTTTTAAGCATTAGATCAGAGTCAGTAGGACCCAAAGAAGTGAGTGAGATTTCATTGATATATCAGACCATAAACATGACTATCATGGGGGGAAAACTCACATAAGCCGATCACTTCGATGTGCTTTAAGCACAGGTTTGGCTGCATTCCCAGAGTTAGCTCCTCCATTCATGTATATGTTGCCTAGTAAGTTATAGCTAAATTAATAACTACTAGAGGAAGACAAGATAGAGAATAAAAGAGGAAAACATGACTTTTACAAAGACCAAAGACATTAAAGGCTTTACATTTCTTGGGGCAAAGGAAGTATTTGGGAAGCAAAGATGAAATAAATATGATACCAAGATGCAACTGGGAAAAATTCCACTAAGATGAAATATATTTCTCATGTATTATACCTCCCTCCAGAATTTTCATTTTGACAGTTATGTATTTTTGGAACATATCCTTTTATACTAACTTTTGTATTGATGTTTACTCTCATATATTTATTTTTCATAACCTGAAACATTAATGCAAAGTGTCAAATTAAACTAATTTAAGGAAAGAATAACAGATGAGTAGGGAAATGTTGACTGTATTCCATATTTTGAAGCACCCAATGTCAAATTATAACAAGTCTTGATAAATACTATCATTATTTTTTTCTTAATTTAAGCATACTTTTACAAATTAATTTTCTATGATTTAAAAACACAAAGTTACATAAAATATATAAAGGACAAAAAAATTACACATGAACAAGGACTTCACATATTGTTTTGAACATAGAAATGTTGAAAAGCCAACCAGTTACAGGAAGCCATAGTAGCTGACCAAGAGAAAGGCACTGAACCATTTAATGACAGCCCTCTAACTGTAACAGTCACTTTTAAAATAACCTCTGTTTTGGTTTTACAGTAGCTTAAATATAGTGTCCTCAGGTTTGGTTTATTTTGTATTTGTCTTGCTTGGGATATGTAGTGTATCTTGAATCTATGGGTTGAAATGTTTAATCAGTTTTTTAAAAAAATAAAAAGCCATTTATCATTCAAATATAATTTGTTTCATTTTCTCCCCTCAGCCACTCTATAACTCTAAATATATATACACATTTCACACATTTTCACTATGTCCCATGTTGCTTATGCTTATATATGTGTATGTATATGTATGTGTGTTATTGTGTTTTTAAGCTTTGTATTATTTTTGATTCAGCCAGGAAACTGTCAATTCTCCTAAACTAAAATGTACTGTTCCACTCTTGTTCTGTGTTAATTCATCTACTAAACAGACGAATTAGTTGTTAAATTCATCTGTTAATATTTAGTTCTTAATTTCATACACTCCATTTTACAATTCTCAAATTTTTATTTGCTGGTTCTCTTACAACTTCCTAATCACTGCATATTTTAAATAAATGCATTTGTTAGAATTAGTTCAGCCTTACAGTTAAATGTAAGAACCAAGGTAAAAAGATTCCAAGCTTTTTACAGACTCCTTTGTTTAGAAATCTGTATCTTGCCATCTGTATTTTTATTGTATTTTACATTTTTAAAATCTGTATTTCAAAACTGTAAATCTGTGTGATAAATTGGCGGTGTTTCATTTTTCTTTCTTTGCCCTTGGTCCGTTTTATTTTGTGATATGCCTGGTTATTCTTGATGGAATGCCAGATTTTATGTGTCAAAAAGTAAAGCATCTCTGAATGACATTAACACTATCTTCCTTTGGAAGCATGCTTATCCAAAAAAGGAATAGAGAAAATTACCTGAATTTAAACAAGTACTAAATTTATTTGTGTCTAGGTGCATTCTTTTTGTAATGTTCGGTTAACGTATGGATCAGTGCTAAGGTGAAGTCTCCAAGTCTTCTCATTTGAAGGACTAAGAAGTATACTAAGACCATTTTCTTCTTGTGAGTACCTGAATTACAAATTAGTCTAAACCGTGAAACATTAGAAAACTTGACTGTGCTTTCAATGGCATTTGGTTGATTTCTTAGCCTCTTGCTTTGTGAAGCTAAAGAATTCACTAAGTGGCTCAGGAGAAAAAGAATTGAATACTTGCAAACTTTGTCGTAGTTCTCCCGAATCATGGCAACTCATGTAATGTATAACTTAATATTTCAAAATTTCTTTCTCTGTTAGCCAGGATCACAAAACAGGAAAATTATCCTGGATCCTGACGGCCTGTCTGGATTCTTCAGTGTTGGCCCCACACCAAGAATCACCAATGCCCCAATGAGAAAACTAAATAAATAAATAAACATATATATATATATATATATATATATATATATATATATATATACACATACATACATACATATATATACACAAATATATATGTGTATATATACATATATATGAATATATATGTATATATACACATATATATACATATATATATACATATATATATGTATATATATATATATATATGAATATATTGAAGAATATGGCCTCATTTTTATGGTCTTGCCCTCTAAAGCCCTGGCTATCTCAGTATCCCTCAGATTCTTTCAAACAGATTTTTCTGACATGTCGTCTCGATTTCCTAGTTGCTCCTAAAGGCAATTTTGGTCTTACTACTCTATCATAGACAGAAAGAAAAGTTCTTAAATCAATTTACACCCTCACATATTCATGTCTCAGGAGACACTGAGGGCGTAAGAAGACGATTAACAGTGTATGAGAACGTGAATGGGTCATGTTGTATATCTCATTTAATCACACTTTATCTTTAATCAAACGATGTTTTTAAGAATTACTGTTCATATTTTATAGTTAAAAATAATGACACATATTCAATATTTGTCCTTCCAGAATTCATTCAGGTAGTAAGTAGCAGGAGCTATATTGCAACCAAATCTGTCTGACTAGGCCCTTCACAGCATTATGGTTTCAAATTTAACTACACTGGGCAGTGCTGATTCCAAAAAATATGCTCCATCTATCCACGCAGTAGATAGAGAATGACCTTCAAATGACTTTTATTCTCATGAGGGCAAAAGGACATTTGGTATGTACTTCTTATCCAGGGACTTTTGTAATATTAATCCCATTACAATATGATTTATTTAGTTCAAAATTTGTTCGGCCACTCTCCCATTGGTTAATGATGGCATCGTGTAAAATATACTCCTTTAAGTGTTCCTTATTATTTTCAATCACCTTCTTATTCTATAAATTAAAATGCTCTAAATACTGCTTTTCTCACTGAGTTAATGTTCTACTCATCACGATTACTTTTTTTTGCAATCAATATATTATTTTTTAAATTAAACTCTAGGAAGGACATGAGCCCATTTAATGCATTGGAAAGATTAATATAAGCTCCTATTAGAGTTTTCAAATTCATACATTAATGTCAGACAAAAATAAAAAAGCAATTTTTAATCTATTCACTATGGATCCTAGATTCTGCTTAAAATACAATCAAAATTTATCAAAATGGCAGAACTAAAAATTACAGCAATACTTTTGGATTTCTGCAAATTTATACTACTTATGTGTCTGTGCCTAAGTTATAAGAGGGATGCAAGAATATCTGTCCCACTGATTTGCAATCATACTTAAGAGATACGATTTAAGCAAAATTATAGGCCATTTTATAGAAGGCATATAATATTACATTTTTATTATTAATTTGTTTTCAAAAAATTACTCATTATGCTTGGTAAATTTCCCCATTCCCTTTCATTAGGAGCCAGTTTATTGAGAACAGTGCATTTTGATAAATAAATATGTGTTTAATTGACTTGAATTGTTTGGAGTCCTACAGATGCTTCATAAATTCTCTCTAAAGGGTATATCACAAAATTTCTCCTTCAATTGAGTTTGAGTGTAAGTTTTCAATATAAGTAGACATTGTTTGGTTCTTTTCTTTCCCTATTCATTGTCATAGGATAAATGCCTTTTATCTAAGTACTGGAGTTTCTCAATCCACCTGGGTCAGTATAGGGCAGAGTTAGGCTGTTGGGAACAAAGCAACACAAATATGTCCTTTAATCATTCCCTTCCCAAAAGGAAATTCTCCTCCTTTTTTGGCCAACATATAGTTATGTGATCTCCCACTCCTTTGTATTATCAATTTCCCTTCCCAGAGAGATGTAATCATAGAAGAAAAATTCAGAAAAAGGCATCAAAAAGGAGGCCGACTCATGTATCATTTACACCACCTGAAATCACATGTAAAAATATGAAAGCTGTGCCTCAAACTTGGAGTGCTTCATTTCCACTGCTCTGCTACACAAATTGGTATTTAAAACCAACCGTCGGATAGCACTACATTTTTATTACAGAAGACTTACATAAATATTGGTTGGGAAAATAAATAACTTTGACATCTGAAATAGAAGATTAACAAGCATTTAGTTAGTTACTTAGTGCTTTCTTGTTGCAAGGTTTCCAAAGATTTAAAAGAAAAAGAAAAAAAAGAGCAAGAAGTGATTAACCATTCCATTGGGTACCCATGTGTTAGTCAAAAAGACCTAAAATCACAATACCATGTGATAAATGCTAAAACATTTGTGTACTAAATGCAATGGGAAGATTAAGGAGAGAGGGATTACTTTGCCTAGGAAAGTTAGGGAAGACTTCAAAGAAGACGTTTGAGTTGGCATGAGAATAAGCACAGAGGTTTTTCACGAAGTAAAGAAAGAGGCAGAGGGACTGGGGATGAGGATGAGGTTGAGGACATCATTTCATGCAGCAGGATATCATCAGAAATCACCCTTATTACATACTTTTTATGGTAGCTCAGGAAAGCTGGAAGCCAGAGGAACGCTGCAATGTTCTGCTCATATCAAACCTGTTTTTGAATATCAGGCTATACTGCAAGCACAGAATCCATCAAAACTACTATTTCCTTGGACACTTTCATGTTTCAAAGCTTAGACAAACAAAACCACATCTAGAGAACTGACTTGAAGAATCAAGAAAATAAACAATGTGCATAGCTAATAAAATACCTTAGCCATTACTCCCACATTTTTCACCCAGTGTTTAAAATGTTAATGACACGATGGAGAGTGGCATGCAAACTATTGTTAGCAAAATCTAGGACACAGATCTCACCAGTGATAACCTCTTCATCCTCTCTTCATCTTTGAAATGTTGTGAAACACTTTTTTGATTAATCATGGTAGAGAACTCTCTTAGACTATTATAATAGAGCTCTCGGTTTGCAACCAATTGAAAAGTACACCACATAGGCAAGCAGAACGTTACTAAATGGATGTTAGTGAGCATATCCATGATCGTGGCGTTCCTCTGTGACAAGTGTCATGAATGTTTGGCCATGTCTTGAAAACATCAATTTCAGGTCATTTTTAGAAAGAAAGGCAATAAGTTGAAACATTTCCAAATAAGAAAACGTGTGTACTTTATAGCAGGTTAGCAGATTTCACAGCATGCTAGGTGATTAACAGCATGTGACATAATGATGTAAGTGTCATGAATGTGTTTACATTTTGTAATGTCAATATTCTATATTGCTGGTGCCTGAACAAAGAAACCAGTTTTACACAGGACATTTGGACTGTGTCCATCCTCCTTTTCAATTAGTTTTGCTTTGTTATTTTTTTCAATAAAATCATATTTTTAAATTCAATCCACCTAAGTAGTTTCATTTTAAACACACATACATGTATACAGGTGTGTGTGTGTGTGTGTGTATGTGCATGTGTGTAGGGCTCTGGGTGTGCGTGTGTGTGTGTGTGTGCACGCGCATGTATTTAATGAACCTGTTGAAATAAATATTTGTGATGAAGTAATCATGGAAAGAGATGTGACCTCCACATTTAGTACTGCCAGTTTAGGGACATAAAGGAAACTAACATTAATATTATTTTTTGTCTCATTTCATTTTTTTACTTGACTTTGTTGGATTCAGGGAGTTGTGAAGAAGATATAGTTCAGCAAAATTTATTTTATCGTCCATAACTCTATACATAAAGGCCATTCCCCTTCGTTGGCCTATTTTATATTGCTGTCCTATCACTGAGACTGAGCATACTACTTTTACTATGTATAGCAGACTCTCAGATAGTGATGACACTGTGCTTATGTTTCCCTCTAATATTTCATTTTTCTGAATCTCTTGGGAAGGGAATCTTCCGGACTAAGTGCAGTCTGGCTAGTGACTCTTCCAAGTTATCATAACCATTTTTTTTTCTTTTTTTCCAGGTTGGAACTAGAGAGCCTCTCTGTGCCAAAATAGTTTCATTTTTGTGCATGAACAATCTTTGAGTTCCAGAGACAGGCATCCCCAAGAGTTCCAGCTAATATTAACAGTGGGAATTGTGTTGCTTATGGCAAGTTAACCTAGAATATGACCTGATTTTTATTTTTTTCAGTCTAGAAATGATTGAAACTAGTAGCATAACTATGAAAACTTCATCTCTTCTTAATCTTCCCAACAGTTTAGTTTCTGGGAAAAGGATCAGTCTGATTATGGCAATCCAACACTAAGGCATTTTTCGTATGGTTTAAGGAGGAAAGGTTTTACATATTCTAATAAATGCAAAGACATCAGGAACTCAGAAAATAGGGAATAAATTGAATTCAGTAAGTACTATCAATTGGTTAGCAAAAATTCTTTGCCAACATTACTTTAGAATTATTTTCATATGAAGTATAGCAAGGAACTATAAAATGTGAACTCTCAGAGCATGAAAATCCTTCAGATATTACTTAAAAAGTTATAAAATATGTGACATTTACAATAAAATTTAAATAAGGTGATACATGCATATACACATATGTACCAGTAATTTTATAAATGTATATTTCCTGCATTTGCATTTTCTTATGAAACTGTCCATTAGTAGATATTACTCTGCATTTTCCATATGGAAAACAATTCACTTTCCACATATAATAAACCAAAATCATTGGTTTTAGGAAATAAATTATAACCTCTGAGAGAACATTATATTTTAAAATATTGTGATAAGCATAGATATTTTACAGTAACATGGATCTTTCTCCCATAATAATTCATACTTGAGGTTGACAGAATTATTGAGGAATTTTCTTTTATATAAGTATTATTTCATATAAAACTGATTTTGTTTTTATTTTTATGCCTTAAATATTTGCTAAAATGCATTACATAGTTCACAGATTTCACACAGCTCTGCCGAGGGATAAGTCGCTCACATTTGTATCATTAACTGCTGTGGAAACTCTAGTTCTTTGGCTGCCTTTAGAAGAGTTTATGAGTGTTTTATGATGTTTCCTGGTCATACTGTATTTTTACAACTGTTGCAAATAGACACAAATGTCATAAATTACTGAAAAAAGTTATCCTCGATCCCTTCGAGTTTAATGAGGAACAGTTACAGAAAAGGGAAGTTTGCAAGTGCCACTAAAGTCAGCTTGATGGATTCCACATGTAGAATACATTCAGATCTTTGAGTCAGGTTTGTTAAAGCCCTAATGCACTCTTTATTTCTTTCTCGTCTTTAACACTATTTTAAATGTCCTTAATTTTGGATAAATTCACTATTTGCTAATGAATACAGCTATTTGTTTCAAAGTAGCTGTCTTTCCAGATAGAACAAACAGGGACATATGTCTGCCTCCAAATCAAATAATGTATATAATTTTTGTCTAGAAATTCTATATAACTAAAATCTTTAAAATGAATTAGCATTTTGAGTACTATAGTTGAGACACTGTATAAACTTAATGCTAAGTCAAAAAATTTAGAGTTATCATCACACATATATTACTATAATCACGTACCGAGTATTAGTAACAAACGTTTATTTAGTGCCAAATATATACATTGAATGGTGCTAGGTACCATGGATTCAAAGAGGTTAAAGGTGGAAATTAAAACATAGTGGAAGACACATTTATAATTAGCAATAAAAGATCAATCTAAGTACTTAATTTATGCTACTGATAATAAGTTAACATTATGATAAAGAAAATCAGCCTAGCAGAAAAATATCCTTGAGGATGAAAGGAATTGAACTGTACATTTTATCAAAATTGAATTTAAATAATGAAAATTGAGTTTAAAGAATTGTATCCAGGAAGAATACATTAAGGTTTCTGCACCTTTAGCAAATAAAGATGGCATGGAATCTTGAAGAACAATCTGTAGAAGTATATCCTATACCAGGACATACAAAACAATGGGCAACCTAGAGATACTATGAGAAACTCAAAGGAACAAGAAATCACACAACTTTTCAACATTAAAAGAGGTTTAACGTAGTTAACATTACTAAATTCCTTACTAAATCTGGTACTAAGTAGGAAAGCTAATTGAATAGCATTGCATCTCTTTTCTTTACTTTCAAAATTCTTCTGAACATGCCCAAATTAGAAAAAAATAATTAAACATGAATACTGGGGTGGAACACAGTACTCTAGATAGCACAAAATGCATAACTATTTGCTCTTAAGTAACTGAACATTAACTGGCTGTGACATGAAAACCAATACCGTGTGGAATGCCTTAGGTTAATTTTCTCATATCAGCCACACACAACCCAGTAATATAGATCTTATTATAATTTGAGTTATTTTTTTTTAATTAAAGAACTGAGCCTTAGTGATATAAACACTTGCTGGAGTTCAAAGAGTTAGTAAAGTGATGGAGAACCAATGCAATCTGACTCCAGGGCCTAGGTTTTTAACAAATACTCTGTAATGGGATATAAGTAAGTATAGGGCATATCTGAATTCAAGTTTACTACTATTAATAATTACTAACTTTCCATCCTTTTGTATACTCACATGTTTTTCTCTCCCTCTCTCTTTCTCTTCACTCTCTTTATATACACATATATGTATATATATATATATATATATATATACATTGTAGAAGTTGCTTTTTAGCTCTTTTTATAGGTTATTTCACATTATTCAACAGAAACCTAATCATAAGTTGTTTATGATCCTAATTCTTAGTCCAAATCGCACACTAAATATAATGTAGGATTAGTAATATTCTTAATGAAATCTAATACCTAGAGTATCATGTAAAATAACTCTCAGATGGGGAATATTTTTCCCTACATTACATACTTCCAATATTTGGGAGAAGTTACCTCGGCTGAACTTTTGGACTAAGTTCACTGGCTTGTTCATCTAACACCATACATATAACTAGAGACAAAAGATTTGTATATGGTAGATTTAGGGGGATAATCACTGAAAACAAATTCTTAAGGCCTTGCATGGGATGGAGCTTTGAAGAGTTAATTCATCCTAAAATTAATATTTGGAAACTAATTTTAAAATATTCCTATTATTTTACTAAAAAATCTAAAAAGATATATTCCCCTGAATCTTTCTTTTTACTCATTGAGCACTTTTATTTTCAAATGCATACAATTGTCTTCCCCCTTACTTAAAACTAAAGGGATATAACTCATACAACAACTTTTATTTTTCCAAGCCTGGTACAATAAATAATAAAAAAAAATATCTGATTTTGGAGAAGTTAGAACTTTTTAAAGAATGTAAATGAGATAAACACACATCACTGAAAATAGTCTAAGTTTTCATTTGTTCAAGAGAAACCAAAAAGATGCCTAAAGGTAAATGCAGTTCCTATTTTTGCTCCTGTCAGAAATGTGTTTTTGTTCTACTGTTGCATGTATTACCATTATCAAACTACTGTGTATTTGATTCTCGCCTATGGCAAGGCAGTGGTCCCAGCTAACAGAAGACTGAGCAGCATCAGGACTACATTAGGAAAGGAATGTTTTATTTAAGGACTCGGCTGGTAACTCACTACCATATTTCCCTTTACAATTTGCTCACTCTAATTGTTAAAACATTTTCTGCTATTTCAGAAGAGCACCACCAGAAAGCCTACAGAGGAAGCACTACCAGGTTTACACCGAAGGAAGAAATCTGCTTTGTGGCCTACATTTACAAGCATTTGAAACATGTCTTGTCTGACTCCTTTCTTTCCTGTCTCTATCAGTTGTTCAGAATTGAGCATCAGAACTTCTTTAGGCTCTGAAATGAGAAATTACTAAGCATCTGTGTTCAACTTTCTGAATGAAAGTCGGTGAGACGGAACTCAGACAAATGAATCTAGAGACACATGTGCACTAGGAAATGCAGTCCAAACGACTTCTGATTCAAAAATGTATTTGAGATTATTGAACTGTTTTCTCCTGATTTATAGTTTTAATCTAGAGAGTAAATACTATATCACCGTTAAATAGTACATATCTGTGGGATATATCACGGTTAAATAGTAGGAACTTTTTTTTTAATTATGTGGTTTTTAAGGACAAATTAGGAAAAAACTGAAAATGTACTGATCAAGTGTACAAAAATGATTAACAACTTTCCATTATATTGCTAAAAGTTTTAAATAACTAAATCATATTCTCAATATTAATAGGTTTCTAGTGGATATGTGAAACATACTCTTCTATTTCTGGCAATTATTACAAGTGTCATATTAAGATATATTAAAATTTCCATCTACTCTGTGACCTCTTTGTTCAGGCACATCTTGTACTTCTCACAACTCCCAACATGATAGGTAAAAAATGTAAATAAGTCAATACATAGACCAATCAAACGTGTTTTAATCAATAAAGTACAAGTCTCACTTTCTGAACTCCTGGTAGTTATTTCCCACGTATTCAATATCAGCAAAGCATCAAATATTTCTTAAAGCTTACAGTTTCACTTGGGGCATAATCTCAACTCTAATCAAGGTTTAAATCAACATCTTTTCAACATCACAATCACTGGGATACCGGTGAGAAAGGCAGCAATCCTGAGGCTGACAAAAATCAAGATGACTCGGGTTGGAAACTGGTAATATGCCCTTTTACCTGTCCCAGATAATGGTTATGAGCTCTAAAATAGGTGTATTACTGACTTTAGCACTTTCTCACTAAATAATTGACTAAATAATTGAATTTGAACAAATAGCCCCCACACACAATGGCTTGGTTTTCTTTGTTTCTGCGACTCCAAGTCACCTGTTTGACCAAGGTATTCACTTCATAACTGTGATTTTCAAATCTGACCATGCATTAAAATCTCTTGGGGACCCAACTACAAAGTGTTTATTTTTTTCTGTATACAGAAAATTTCTAACACACCAGAACATCCCTTTATGCCCTTTCCCAATCAATCCTTCTCCACCAGAGGCATTCACTATTAATTTTGCCTGTTCCTGAACTTCATAAAAATGAAATTTCATTCCATACAAAGGTTTAGACAATACCAAGGGGAAACAGTTCTTTAGCCCCCACCTAGATTTTACAGTGTTTCAAAATCAGGTCACCTTTCAGGGGAACTTTTTCAATAAAAAAGTTGTCTAAAATATAATGGTATCTATTCATGGGTATCATTTTTTTGTGCATTCAAGGATTAATATCTCTTTTGATATACTGATCATCAACCTGAATCCTCCCCACTTAGAGACAATTTTGTAGAAGAGGAAAAGAACTTTCATGAAAAACATCTGCAAATTCTAAACATCTATACAAATGTAGAGTATTATTATTATCTTCTGTCCAATATACAATCCTAAAGAAATAGCCTCTCACTGTCTATAGAGGTGAAAAATTATTCAGGTCTCAAAGTCTTTGGAGTCCCTTGGTACATGCTAAATTCAATGGACCCTTTATGTCTTGTATCCTTGGTTACAATTGCAACTACTAGAAAGAACAGAACATCTATGCCTCGACTATCTATTCAGTTTCACTTCTTGCTCCTGGCTCTTTTCCTCACTAGGCTCCAGTTTTCAATCACTTGAACCAACCCCAGCCTTTCCTGTCTCAGGGTGTTAACACATACTGACCTTCCTTGGGATTTCCTGTTTCTGCTTTTTGAAAAACTAACATCTCCTTCTCCCATTATCTATGTACTAATCACATCTTCAGAGAAGCCTCTCCTTACCATTCTTACCTCTGCTTTTACTCTCTCAGAGCACAGGTGATCTAACTATTCAAACCCATCCTAAAGTTTGCTTACTGATTTCATTCCCTAGAGTGTAAATTCAAAAAGGGTGACAATACCAGACACCCTACTCAGTTTTATATATCCAGAACCTAACATTTTGCCTAAAATATTAAGAATCCTCGAAGAAATGACGGCTTTGCCTTTCTAATTAAGAAAACAGTGACTCTTATTTATTAATTAGAAATTGATTGCCCTGGAGTCAGAGTTCCCAGGCAGGCTCTTCCTCTTGGAAATGTGTCATTTCCTCTTGGTTCAGGTCATGGGATCTCTGGGAAAGAAGCAAACTGCTTCTTGAAGCATTCCTTATAGATTAAACTCCAATATTATAGCAATAGTGATCTTCTTAGTATTTATGCTTAACATGCTAGTTAATTAGGTGGCTGAGAAAATGTTTTCTAATTTCTCCTTTCAAATAAAAGTACCTCTTCTTCCTTCGGCAAGATTGAGTTACCCAAGCATGTTTGGGCCTCTTCTGAAGGTGTCAGCTATTTCTCCATATTCCTCGGGTGCTTTATCGCAACTGACTCAATTGATCTGAAGAATAGAGAAACAAGAGATTCTTGTTCTTTTATGAAAACTGATGTAGGAAAACTATATAGCGCTAAATATTGTCTTAAAGTCAGTTTCAAACTACGTTGAGTGTCTTCCCTATGGTAGAACAGAAAATCCATATCTTGACCACCTTTCAATTTTGCTGGTTGGCCCATGTGTTATGGGACCTCTATAGCAGAGCTAGCAGAATCAAGGACCAACTAAAGGAGGATGCCTCTTAGAAGTATTGCACAGCTCTCTTTCCTCGCGTGACAGGAGACAATCAAGCACTATGATGCACTAAATTAGAAACAGAAGATGGAGTCAATGTCTGTAAACGGCAGTTTTGCATAATTCCTCATAAATTAGAATAGAAACATACTTCAGTCTTTTTAATCAATGAGAAGACTGTTCTTTCAATGACTGCTGTGGTTCTTAGCCCAGGAGTACTACGGCCAATGGTGGTGTGACTTCTGTTATTTTAGTCATAAAATACCTATGCAAACTCCAGATGTTGCCTATGAGGCCAGTTGTTAATGGGGCAAGAGAGGATTCATTCCATGCCCATTTTCTACTTTGGTGCTGAAATGCGAGCTTGTCCATGGTCTAGATCCCACCCACATGCCAATATGCACCTGCAAAAGTCTTCAATTTGGGGGCTTTTAAATCACAAACAGACACTCTGATTCAAGAGAACATATTAAAAATTCCATAGCAGTGAAAAAATACTCCAAAAACTCAGAATTCTAATTCCTTAATGAATTATGTACCTGGTGCAAGATACACAGACAGACATAACTTGATTTCCTGTTCCAAATACTGGAGAGCACATGGCAACGTGGACTAAGTCCATTTCAGGGTACTGTTTCAGTCGCACTTGTGAGTAAAGCAAAATGTTATCAAGATTTGCTTTAATTGAGGAAACTGGGAATTCCAAACTATTCATAAAATATCATTGACAACATTCAAGCTCAAGATGAAAATGGAGTCTCCTTTCTACAAGTTAACTCAATAGTCTTTGGAGACATAGTCCTTGCGAATAGACAGCCACAGTCTGAGGCCCATTTTGTGCAGATTCTGCAAGGGCTTTCTTCTCATTTATAGAGCCATGCCCCCTGCAACGGCCAAGTTTCATTTTAGACTCCCAATGAACCAGAAATCCAAAGCTAAAGTCATCTACAGTCACCAGCTTTCTTATGCTTTTCACCTGGAGTCATAAATCTTTTCTTTATATCCTTTGGGAAGGAGTGAGTTCTCCTGGAAACGTGGGCCAAGTTCACCTGACACTTCTCATGAGCCCCATTTAGGGTTTACATAGAAAAAAAAAAAGTCAAATCAAAATAATTTTTACCAGTTTTAGATTTCATTTAAAAAACACACAGACACATGTGTAATGTCCCAAGTCACTTATTTTAATAGTAATCTGGAAGACAGAAATGGCATCAGTTTAGACTGACAGGACTAACCCGAGAAACACACATAAGATTCAAATCAATCTCCCTAACCCTAGGTTATCTCAAAATGAGGCCAAAGGAAGTTCCATGGTAGAAGTTAAAAGCATGTGTGAGTATTTAGTAGTTATGTCACTGTGATTCACGTCGATGCAAATGCTCTTAAACCTGATATTTTATTAATAACAAAAACAGTTATTAATGATATCATGCTTACCGGCTGTTATCCAACACTGGTTCCAGGGTACCAGGATTTTGGATGAGCAAAAGCACATAGGCATGAGGGCCGGGACTTGGTCATGAACCTGCCAGTAGAGGGCCCCAAAGACAAGCATTGTCTAAGAAATGTTCATCTGGATGGACTTCTACACGTATCATCATTGTTCTCAATTTAAGACCCCTCCCACTTCTGCTGCAAACTCATAGTAGACAAAATGTAAAAAGGGAACTGAAAAGTTATTGCCTTCTTTATCACCTATATGGGAAGAAGTTAGGATAGCTTTGGGGAGAAAGACATGTTAGGCAGGGAAATGAGGGTAAATCTGGTAATATTTTGTTTCGGGATCTGATTCGTAGTCCTGTGGGTCTTTTCTTTGAGGTGATTTATCAAGGTGGTTATATGTGCACTTATATGCCTGCCATACTCAAAAAAATGTTTTCTTATAAAAGGAATTGTGCTGTGTTCTAAGATATATATACTTGAAAAAGTAACACAAACCAATGAGCAGCGGGGTTGAGTCTGCAGGCCTGCTAGCATCTAGGTGTGGAAGCCTAGAAAGTAGGACATGACTCAGATTAAAATGGAGTAAGAAATGAAAAGTACCCTGTGAAAATAAAGAAACTAACTAGAGCCACAATCACTGTATAAGACTAAGGAATGAAAAATGGCTCAAAAAGCTATTATTTCTCTCTGGTTCCACGGCTGACTTAAAATTCCATACCCAGGGAGGCAAGAAGAGAAGTACAGAGGCTGATAGCTAGCTCATACCCTGGAGTACTTAATATTCCATGGATTAAACCTGACATAATCCAAAAGCACCAATGTACAGGTGTCCTGCCATACTCATATAAGACCTGGATCTAAATCTAGAACTTACCTGGGAGCAACTGAAAATTTTAGACAGAGCAGTATGATAGTAGACCAAAGAAAACAAAGTTAACCTTTAAAACAGGCCAACAACTAGCCAACGAGTCACTCAAAGTAGATATAGATTAAAAGCAAAAAAACAAACATATCTATACCTATTCTTCTCTTAATGAAACATTAGGCAGAAGGAAAACATGGATTGTCTACAAATGAGCAATAATTAGACAAGCCCTCTTTTCACCAGAAACAGATAAAGAGCATCCTTTCAAAGTGTTTATAGGAAATTACTGTCACAAAAGAACACATTACAAAAGTGTAGGTAAACATTTTTTTTTAATTGTACACACATATTATGAGATATTTTTAATCTGGACAAATATTGCTGAAGAGCTAATAAAGGACTACTTTTGCACGAACTAACTGAATTTTAAAAGAAAGGCAAAGCAAAAGATCAACGGTGTTGAGAAACTGATAAAGTATATTATCTCTTTTAAATATCAACAGTAAATAGAAACTAAAATCATAACTAAATTTTATTTAATAAAAAGGTTGCAGTTAAGTTTCCAGAGGCCTTTAATAAGAAAAACAGTAGACACAATTTTTATAAAGTTAAATTACAGAAGAATCTTGTTCGGTTTGAGAGGACAGGTAGAATGAATAGCTTTTGACTTTATTAGACAAATAAGTATGTCTTTCTTCACTCAACATACATTTACTAAGCACTATTCTAATTTTGGGACTTCGCTTGGACTGTTGGAGGAACAGGAGGTCTCTGTCAGGGATGTGGAGTGGCTGATGGAGGGTGATGATGGCTGTTCAAGGACGTGAGCCGGTCCCTGTAGGATGCTCTAGGCCATGGTGGTGACTGGAGCCTGCTTTCAGTAACATGGTGTAATGAAGGGTGGGACTCCATGGTTTTGATGTGTAGCTGCTAACAGTTTTTATGCCTCACCCTGCTCTCTTCTTCTTGTACCTCACACCTGGGTAAGCTGATAAGAAATCCCTGTGCTCCTTTCTTTGGTACCAGCAGGAGTTCAAACTACCAAAGACCCTGTCTGCAATCAGAAATCCTCACCCCGGCTCTACTGCCCAACCACAGTAAAAACCGCAGCCAGTCTCCTTTTTCTACTCTTTCAAGACATTTTCAAACTCCCTTGGGAGTGGTCCTGTTCTTCCCAGAAAACCTCCTTATATGAGTAATAAACCTTTTCAGAGCCTCTTGGTGTGTGGGGGAACATCAGTGTTTACATCTGAACTAAAATTTAAGTACCCATAACAGATGGTAAGCCTTTGGAGTGTTTGAGTAGGTGTAGACCTTGTGTGACATATTTCTGAAAATTCACTTATTTTCTCTGTTCAAAATACACTGAAGGAAGGCAGAAGATAGAACAGGAAAACTGCTGCAGGATACTG
Source organism: Rhinolophus ferrumequinum (assembly GCF_004115265.2). Lineage (NCBI taxonomy): Eukaryota > Metazoa > Chordata > Mammalia > Chiroptera > Rhinolophidae > Rhinolophus > Rhinolophus ferrumequinum. The sequence goes on from NC_046289.1 coordinate 16,882,233, forward strand.
CAATAGTCTAAACTCAATTCTCCCCAGCCTTTGCCACTCCAGGAAGTCCACACAGAAATTAAGAATCTCTGTATGGCACACTAGGAAAATAAGAGGTGGGTCGAGGCCACGTTGTTCCCAGTTACTCTAATTCCTTCAGGCCTCACTGAACATGAGGAATCGTTATCTTGGTACACTTGAAACATATAAAGTCATGCTGCTGGAAAAGCTGGTGTGAGATGATGATGGCTTTGACTCAAGTGGCAGAAGAAGTGGTGAGAAGAGGTGGTTTCAAAGGTAGATGCTGCATTTGCTTATATTTTGAAAGTGAGACAAACTGAGACATCACGATAACTCCAAGGATTTTGACATGAGCAAATGGAACGATAGACACCATTTACAAAGATGGGAAGAAACTGTGAGGAGCTGGTTTAATGGACCAAACATGAAAGATTATGGTTTAAGCACAGCAGGGGGGTTAACCAAAAATCCATTAACAGATATAAAGATAAACAATTCAGGACCATTGGCTTCATTTTGCCAGGACTGCTCCATACAAAGTTAAGACTGTATAAGTTAGACATTTGCACTCCTCACAAAGGGATACCCTTCCACCCCCACAATCTACTACCCCTCTGACATCGTATGTAGCTCTAACAATTCCATTGACTCTATTCCCTATGCTGTACTTTACATCCTGTGAAAGAACAAGTGGCAAAAGTACCAGCAAGTAACCTGAATTAGGAGATTTTCAGAAGTGTCTCCCAGAATGCCTATCCCATCTGAGTGTTAGAAATTCTTATTTTAAGCATTTATTCATTTCTCTGTTTATAATTTTCTCCTCTTAAATACAAATAATTCTGAGAGGAATACGTATTTTAAGCATTTAGTAGGCCTTTCTCATTATGTATTATAAATTAATTACAATATAAAACAACAGATTATATTTTGTTTAGAGCTCGATTGTTTTCAGAACTTTTGCACATATCATCACAATTGAATTTCTGCAAATTAGCAAGTACTATTATTACCCTTGCTTTCCATAGGAGGAAACAGAATAATATTATCCCAGCCTAGAGAGAGGGACGTAGAACTTGATTTGAATGTAGGTTGCAGGTTCTGATATCTAGAACTCAGCAGGATTAGCTAAGAATCTGTTTTCACAGTGCAGAGGCTGAAGGAGACAAGTTGTTAGAAAAAGAAAGCCTTAAGATGTTATATGGTGATCAGTTGGCTACTGCTGGTAGATGGCAATGAGTAATGAATAAAAGAATGGGAAGGGAAGAACCTAACAAGGAGGTGTGATCAAAAAGACAGATGGAATGGACAACTCTTTTGTGTCATTTCAAATACTGTTGATCTTACCTCTTGTGTCAGCCAGTACTGCAGTGAAAGTTTCATGCAAGCCTTTTGCACTGGGATAGTTCCTTACTTCCTACCTGAAGGCCCGAAGGCTTCTCTGAAGCCATAGCATGGATGCCCACTGAAATCCCCTCAGCCTTTACACACGTGCAAGTAAGTTCAGGGAAGTTCAAACTAGTGAAGCCATCATTTACACATCTGGGAAGAAATCAGTTATTTCTTTGAGTGCAAAGGTCTGAGAAGCATTTCATAAATCTCCTCCAAAACTCACAATGGATCCAGCACAGTTTGCCTTTTCTTCTTTCTCTGTTTGACTCTCTTTGTCCTTCACTGCTGTTTTAAGGGACCATGTCTCAGCACAGTTCAACAGGAAAATATGTTCTCTGCTCTGGCAGGAAATTGTTTACTTATGAAGAACTTACAAGACCACCAATAGGTACCAGAAAGAAACAAGGAAAAATGTGGAATGGGTCTTATGGGTATTGGCCTTGTGAGTCCAAGCATAAGAGAGTCTCACTGACCTAGAAACATTCGGAGTCTGTCTCGGATGGGATGGATATTTGCAGCTTGGATGTAACAACTCTCTATAGCATTGTTACTTAAAGGGTCATCTTACAGACCTGTAACACATGAGTATTACAGGAGCATATTAGAAATAGAAAATTGTCTATCTCTTCCTATGTACTGAACAATAATTTGTATCAAACCCCAAATTATTTGTATCATATTTAAGTTTAAGAAACACGACTCTACAGTAAATGAAGTGGAGATGGCTTAACAAAGTATTGAGGAAGGAGTCAGAAGTCTCAAGAAAATGAAAATGACTCCCTTGGGAGGATAGAGAGAACAATCTCTATGATAAAACAGGGAGAAACGTATGGGTGAAGGGGTACTGGCCTCTTTAAAAAGCTTAGTTAGGGCACTCTTCGTCAAGGCAAGGTTAACAGTAGGGGTATGCTCATTGACTGGAATCTCTACTTTGAATGGGAGGTGGTAGACTCTGGAATGACAAAGACCGGGTGGCAGCACCCCATGGACAGGGACAAGATGAATTAATGATCATAATGGATGACAAGGGCCAAATGGTAATTGGGTTGCTGTAACCTACAGGGGTCTGGGAAGATGATTGAGAGATTCTGGTGTCTCAAGGTGTGAGATAGATAGACCTATAAATAGGTGTCACTTGACTTGAATAACTGGGGAAAAAAGAAATGAGCGCTAGTGAGTAGGAAGCTGACATCAGTGATCATGGTGAAAATAGCGACCCCTCATAAAGTTTGTAAATGTTCTGTTTCCCTGCCTCAGAGCCCGTTGGCTTAGTGGGGAAGTTGAATTGCTGGAGGAAACCCCTTGCAATGTATTGGGTGAAAGTAAAACATCCAAACTCTTTGAATACTGTTGAACATGGTGTCTGAGTCGTCACCGATACTAAGGGACTAAAAGTGTCATTGTGGTTTTCCAGATAGAATGAGGATTTAAGGAGTATAGGTTATAAATGGAATCTGGCTCAAGTCCATTATACAGTGGCTCTATGTATTTATGGACTAACCCTGTGGCTATTTTCCAGTACCTAAGTATATAATTGGTATAACTGAACTTAGCAGTCTGAAGAAATATCACATTGATTTTTGCCAGAAAGGGCCAAGTGGAGGACACTAAAACTGACTCCTCTATCCCTCGATAAGACAGTAAATCAGAAATTCTGCTGTCTCCCAGGAGAAATTCTGAGATTAACACCAGCATCTAAATGTTGTAGAATCTGTAGAGGTGTAGACCCCTATGCCATTCCTATTCAAACCTCACCAGTGTGTGTGTGTGTGTGTGTGTGTGTGTGTGTGTGTGTGTGTGTGTGGAGGGGGGAGGGTGAGGTGAATCCACAACCCTTTTCCATGTGTAACTGGGAAATGGGGGGACTTAACATTCACTAACCAGTGGGGGATGGATCTGATCAGGAGGTGCTCCCCTTGCTTTGATCCCACTGGAGGATGGTTTTAAGAAGCATGTCATGTGACTCTTCAGAAGGTCCCATACAGGAAGGAAGGAAGGAATAACTTTAATGAATGAAATAACACGCTATTGGTAAGCTACCAGCTACTAATGCCTGACATGTAATAGGTGCAAAATGTGTACGTTAAGCAACAGAAAGATAGAAACCATGTCTTGCTTAGACAATAGAAGAACCAGCTTCATCGTGCCCCTCAGAGGTGCTTCACCATCTGAGCAGTGCCTCTCCTCAGAACCCCAACTCTGCACCCGCCCCCGCCACACACACACACACACACTCTGAGCGCCTGAGGAGCCAACCAGCACCAGTTAGGCAGCTCCTCTTTGGAGAGTTCAGTGTCTCTGTTCTGGTGAATCTCTCCTCGGCGCTTCTGGGTTCTAATATCTTCATCTTCCCCTCTTCCATCCTATCATCAATCACCCCAGAGTGGGAAGCAGAGGGACAGGGAGGTTGCTTCCTGCAATTACTATCTCCATATTATCCTAATATTCTCTCTTTTACCCCCTTGACTTTTCAGGTCCCCATCATTTCTTAACGAAATCCTTATCTTAAATTCTCTCCGTTGAAACACATTGTATAATTTGTTTTTCAGAATGGACCCTAACTCAGACAATCAGTATCTGAGTATGGTAATAGTCTCTTCAATGGTTTTTAAGCCACTGGTCTCCTTCCGTTCCAAACACGTCTCCACACAGCTGCCACTTATCACTTGGAAATGCATTACTGTTCAAATGACTCAAAGGCTTAAATGCCCTCAGTGCATCATCAAGGCCAGGCCAATTTCTCTTTGCCTTCTCTTTATGAATAAACTCTCTAACTTAGGCTCAGCAATATTTTTCTGTGAAAGGCCAGGTAGTAAATAGTTGATCCTTTGAGGGCCATATGTTCTCTGTCTCAACTACTTAACTCTGGCTTTATAATAAAAAAGCTGTCACAGTCAATAGTAGCACAATGGGTGTGGCTGCATTCCAATTAATATCAAAACTGGTGGTGGGCTGGATTTGGCCAATTTGGTGTTACCTGACCCCTGATCTAACAATTCCTTTAATGTCCTATGCCACTTCATGCTCTGGTTGTATTTACATATCTTGCCCTCTAAATAAATATCTTCTTGGTTTGTTTAGCTTGTAAACTAATTAACCTTTAAAACATCATCAAAGACCCAGTTAAAGTATTACCTCTCAAGTGAAGTCTTGTTACCATACATCTTATCAGTGTGTTGTGTTCATCAATATGTCCTCTATTCTCCTGTTTTACCTTGCAATTGCCTTTCTTTTAATGGGTATAATAATTTATTGGCCATCTGCATATCACTTCTCTCTACAGAAATGTAATTTTGATTAGGGAAGGGAGATTTCATCTTTTAAAGTCAGCCTTTCCCATGTGTTTTCTGAAACTTGTTTTGTTTTGTTTGTTGAAAGAATGAATACATGAATGTATAAAATAAAACATGCCTCATGCATTTCTGAAAGTTTGGTCTTCCTGGTTTGCATTTTTGGAGGAAAAGTTGCTTCCACTTAAGACTCCGGCAACAAACAACAAATAAAGACAAAAATATTTGCCTGTGGTTACCTATTTTTTCCCAGATAGTTTTATTAAAATTTGAAGCTGCAGGGTGCCTCATTAACGAGTGACAGCCAGATTTACAGCTAAGATTGTGAGAGGGTAGAAATCTGAAAGGATTTCTTTATCTTACAAAGGCTTGCTCTTTCAAAATAAATAGCTGATTAAAACAAAGAACTGAAAACCAATTCAGTCCTTATGGTAGCATATTTTCTTCATCACATTAAGATCCCAACTTTAAGGCTATTTTCTTTAAAAGGAAATGATACTAATAGGATTTTTATCATTTTTTTTTATAACTTCTTCTGCCTCCATCCTCAATTCTCCTAACATAAGATTCTCTACTGCATCACCATGTTACAAAAGAGTTTCTGTGAATCTATTTAGTCACTGACTTTGGGACAGTGAATAGCGAATAGTGTCATCACTTAAAAAAAAAAAAAAAAAAAGAAAAAAAAGAAAGAGAGAAAGAACTAAAATCATCCTACCCCATTATCACGTTTCATAATTTAAGATGTTTCATTTTTTGTTTTTCAGTGATGAAATATCTCCTTTTTTTTTTTTTTGGCCTTTTCTTTACTAGATGTATCACCTCAAATATCACCCTAGTGCTTTTCACTGCTGTTAGGTCATAGTTGTCAGTAGCTAAAAAATTCTAAGGAAAAAGTAAAACTTATCAAGGGAAAACCAAAAAAAATAACTGAAAACTCTATCAAAATATTCAGGTTTGCAGCAGGTAATAGTTCTTATGAAAACAGATTTCAGAATTAAAAAAAAAAAAAGTCAAATGCTGAATGACTAGTCTGAACATTGAATAGTGAACCAAAAAACCACAGATGTTTCCAGGTTTATGTCTGAAAATCTGGAAAGATGAATGATTTATATATTTTCATTTTTATGATGGGAGAGTGAAGTGAATTGTTCTGTAAGTAACAAGTCATGAGATGTTTGAACATATGTTGAAAAGCTCAGTGACTTGGATGCCAAAAGTAGCTTCTCTGCTCTGTCTTTACAGCGAAACATATTTTATTTCTAGTTCATACATTTCTGTGGCTTTAATATGATTTTTATTATTTTATGGAGAAAATAGAAAAGTGACAAAAGTCTTTAACTACTTTAAATATTGAGAAGAAATTTAGGAACTGTGCTTACTTGAAAAGATTCGGCATACCCAGACAATTATATCAATAATGTGATTTAAAAATAAGCACTCAGAAATCTATATAAGGAATACATCTTTCCTAAGGAAACGTAAGATATATCTTTCTAAGGAAACGTAAATACTTTGCAATGAAAACACTTCTCATTTTTCCTAATTTCTATACCTATATTTTGCAATCTTAAAAAATTATATTCTTCAGCTTATACTCCTGACACCTGCAATATCAGGCTGTTTTTAACATACTCAGTGTGGATCATATTATTGACTAATAATTATGATTGCAATTTATAATCATTAAAAGTTATAATGTTCCTTTGAACCTATTCAAAAGATGTTTACATTAACACATTGACCTAAATCTTAGAATTGCTTTTCCTACTTTCCTCCCTACTCTCTTTCCTTTATACCCAGGATACCACAAAATGGGCAGCTGTTTATATCATCACCACACATTTCTTTCAAACACACCTGAAAATGTATCCCTTCTAAAAAAGACTTTGATATGAGTGATAATCCTAACACTCAGGATAATATTTACAGAAGAAAACTCACGAGTAAATACACACTAATTGTTAAGTAGAAGTACAGCGTTCTCATAGGGGAGATGCACAGCTGCAGGCATCTACCAGGATTCCATAAGCAATCTCTTATTCCTAATTTAAGATACAATGTATAGAATTCCCACTTGTGTTAGTCAGAGTCCAGTTATGAGACATAAATCATACCAATTATTTTAACAGAGATAAATTAAGGAATTCGCTAACTAGATATAAAACTAGATAACTCAAAAGGTAAAACAAAAGCTGAAGACAATCACAAAAGTAGCAATTTCAGGAAGTAGCTCCCTACCGCACCTAAAATTTCAAATGCCTCAAAAATGGGAAAGTCGTCAGTGACCTTCCACTCACTTTTAATGGTTCTACCCTTTCTGGAAGGTAGCTCACCCAGAGAATTTTTAGCAGCATTAAATATACACATACATCAAATCTATGAGCTTTTTTCTAGTCGATGCAGTTTTTTTCAGCCTATTACATTCTAGGAATGGAAGCCTCTGACAACATATTTTGCTAAATTGACAATGTTAATATACTTAGGATAAATCAGTTGCAATTATTTTAACATCACTGGTAGTACTTATCAAGTGAAAGCACACATTTCGGCAGTTTTGAATACTCATACCTAACTCTTTGTGTATGGAACTAATTTGTTTTTAGAAAAGCATGTTTTCCAAAACAGGTATTTGGTAAAATAGATATATTTATGTATGAAATCTAAATATTGATACATAATTGATACAAACATCTCTCATATGAATTTATGTATTAACTAACAACTTTATTATAGTAAAATAAGCATGTGGATTTTAAATGGTTCCCATATAGACCTGGTTCCAAGTGTTACTTTTCAATAACTAACACTTTTTATAAGATATAGACCTATGACATAATAGAAATATATTATCAGGTACAAAAACCATTAAATTCTATGATCTTGCCTCAAGAATATCAAACATTAAGATATCAAACATATGTGTGTGTGTATATATATATATATATATAAATGTCGATTCATTTGTCATATGATAGGATTATGAACTGTGACTTTTTCCATTGTTTATTTTTTTGCTTTGAAAACCTCATAATTATGTCTATTAGCACACAGCAGGTGTACTCACCAAAAACAGTTTGATATTTGTATATTAAAAATATTTCTAGTCACGTACATTTATATTAACTCTCTGTGAATGCTTCATTCCATACTTCTGATCTCTGAATAACATATCTGATAAGCCTATACTTCTACTTGGATATCTCCAAGGCATCTAAAATGGAGCAATTTCAAAATTAAACTCTCTCCACCAGCTTGATCCACTTAAAATACCCCATTTTTCAAAAGGTAAAGGCAAAACCCTTAGTATGTCATATAGTGCCTCCATTAGTCAGTCAAACCTTCCTGTTCTTCCCCCACCTCATGCCTCATCATCCATTCCTTTCCACACTGACACTCAGTTTTTGAACTGTGTCTTTTTATGGCTGCTTCCAGGGCTCTGCATTTTCCAGTTCATCTTCCTCGATTGTCACCATGCCCACCCTCACACCATTTCCATAGTTTATCGTATTTCCATGGGAATGATTTTCATGTCTTTAAAAGGATAGGGCGTCTTTTTATGTGCTTATTTGACACAGCCAGGTACTCATTGCACTTTGAAATAATAATGTTATTTGATTTTTAAATCACCATCTGTTTCCTCAATTAGACTGAACTTATTTGTGTGAAAGAGGTACATCTATTTTTGTTTTGCTGTAGTTGTTATTATTGTTTTATATTATTGTCTAAAAAAACGTCTGGCCCATCATAGGTACTCAGCAAACATTTGTTGAAAGAAAATACAAAGGGTGGGCAGGAGGGAGGAACAGATTAATGAATTAACAAAGACAGTATTTATCTTTACTGGAAAACATCCCAAATTTTGAACCTGATTAACATAATTTCAAACTCTGCCTCCAAGAAACTGTAACTTGAAATACTATATCATATTTTATTAGTTATATAAAGAGCACTGTTCTAATGGACAATAAGTGAAATACTGTGTATAAATCATGAATGCCAAGCCATATTCTATGTACACATCCTGAAAGAAGCAAATTCTCTTCCTCCGTAAACAAAAACAATAAAATAACTAAACTTGTGGTGCTTTTCTGAATGTTTCACAAAATCCAAATGTTTGACATTTGCAACTAAAACTTTGACATACAATCATAGTTTTATCATCAAATTTCATAATATGCTGATAAATCATTAGGAATTTTAGAAACATGACCAGTTTTCCACAAATTTAAATCTTGCTTTTTAAACCTCAACAAAGCAATGAATCGTTTTAAGATAAATTAGACTACTCTAACTTACTTGGAACTTCTTAAAATATGTGCTATTAAAGGGAAATGATATAGCATTTCACACTTATAACATATTTACATATTGTTATAGATTGAATGTGTCCCCCTAAAATTCATATGTTGATGGTATGTGGAGGGGGACACTTTGGGAGGTGATTAAGTCATGTGGGTGGAGCCCTCGTGAATGGGATTACTTTATAAAAGAGAACCTAGAGAGTGCCCTTGCTTCTTTGTCATGGGACCACACAGCAAGCTGACAGCAGTCTATGAACCTGAAAGCCAGGCTGCACCAGACACTGAATCTGCACGCACCTTTCTCTTGGACTTCTCAACAAAATTGTGTTGTTTATCGGCCTCTCAGTCTATGGTATTCTGTTATAGCAACTAAACTAAGACACATATTTCTCCAAGGTACATAAATAAATTTGGCTATTTATCCTCACTTGCAGATACATAAGTCTACTTCTACAGAAGTCATACCCTGACATTTTCTGTAAACAAACCTCATATTAGTAGGAATGGGACTTATATATTGATCACAGGTCTCACTTGTCTGATGAGTAAAATATGTTTCATAGATCTCTTCTCATATATACCTTTCAAAAATATTTATCCATAAAATATTTTAATGAAATGAGGTAATGTATCTTGTAAGTTTTATAGAAATAATTTATATAAATATGTAAACTATATATTTCCTCTTCTAGGTCAGCTCCGGTTAAGACAAAACATGCTTGGAACATAGCAATTTCTCTTTATACTGTAGAGTATCTATATTGTCATTAAGGCCATGGTCCAGGATGTTATCAGAATTCTTTCTGATTGTATCACAAAAACTTTACAATTTTTTTAGAGATTTGACATAGCAAGTTACTTACATAAAAATAGCAATTACAAAATCAATCTGTCAAAAGCTAAAATATGCTTCACAAAATTATCTAATTCCACTTTCACATTTAATCTGATTAGTATGATTAGATTTTTGTCTGTTTATGAGTGTGATGTCCTGTATCAGCAGTATGTTATCTCCTAAAATAATCAAGGTCAATCAACAGGATAGCTTTGCTATCAATGAATGGCAAATGGGACTGTCCAGGAACCAATTTAGACTTCTTTTTCCTTTCCCCTCAAAGACCTGTGATAATTGATCAAATAATTGGTGTAACAGATAGCATGATATGAAGATATGTGCATATTCAGATGGTAAGAAACCCATCAATAGACACAGTTCAATTATCAAAAGTGAAGCTAGAAGAGTACATGTTCATGTAGAATGACTGGAGCATTGTGTAACAGGTAACGTGGGATATATACTGTTTTCTCTTAAACTTCTGAAATTTGTTCAATACATCTGCAGAAAAATTATCACCATCTCATCCAGGTCATCACTATTCTTTACTTTCTTTTTTCTTTTTATAGATATATTCAAGAATATTATGGAAATCATATATATATATGTTTCAATATATCTCAATTTTTTTATAAAAAGTCTTTCTCCATATTTTTTCTTACTTCACCTTTCTCCTTATGTAAGTATATTTTATGTTATTTAAGATAGCATGGATGTATTATTTAGGATTAGGATTACTTGTATACAAATTTTTCTATTTCCCTGTGGGTCCCTTTGCCAATTTTATGCACTCTGCTTCCCTGTGTGCTTTCAGTGCCTATGATAACAACTATATCTCTCTTTGTTAGAGGACTGCCCTCAAACTTCCAGTGTACACTGTTTCTGAATTTATGTAAATATGGAAAAGTTTGTATACTACATCTCTTCTACAAATATCCCTTTAAAAGTATCTGATTGAGGTGGGGACATAAATACCCCAGGTCCTGTGAAGGGATTAAGAAATACAAATTGGCATTTATGAAATAGTCAAAGGGATATATAGAGACTATGATCAATAATGTTGCAACAAATATGCATAATGCCAGGTGGGTACTAGACTAATTGGGAGGATCACTGCATGAATTATATAAATGTCTAACTACTATGCTGTACACCTGAAACTAATATAAAATAATATTGAATGCCAACAGTAACTGAAAAAAAAAAAATTTTAAAAAAAATTATATGGTTAAAAATAATAATAAAAAATAAACATCCCAGCACCTTTGCCTCTAAACAGGGCAACCTGGAGATATCACCTGCAGATATCACCTGCAGTTTCTCAAGAGCTCCCTTCCAGGGATAAGCCAAAGTTACCCACCATGAAACTTTGCATGATATCACAGACTTCCTAGACCTCTTTCCCTTCTTGGTTCTATATTCCTATTTTCCTACCAGGTTTGCCTGTGAACACTTCTTAACAAATTAGTCTCAAATCCTGCTCTTAGAAGCTTCTTCTGGGGAACCTAATTTAAAATAAGGTATGGGTCACACAGACATACACGCACACATCTATTAAATTAAAGATTTTTTTTATCTAACACGTGAAATAATTCTTAACAGAGGTGGTTCATAGACGGTTCTGGGTCAGGATTAGTCAACAGTGAAACTTAAGGCAGATTGAGAAGGCAGACTGTAGCAGCCACCACTATTCTCAACACTATTATAATCAGATGTAGTGATGAACAAATTTAAAGATGCTGGCATGTTTCTGACCATCATCACTCTTCTCTGGTCATCTTCTAGTTCTTATCTTCAATGGCTAGGCCAACTGATCACAGCAAACCTGGAACCACCACCAGGAGCTTGATTATATACACACACAGAGGTAGCTGCAGAAGGTCAACAGCTTCCCATCGACCTCCCCATGGGTCTCCCTCCTCCACTTTGGTAGCTGAAAGAGCCTGGCTTCGCAGATTGGCCCGTTAGTGTTTCCTATGTTCCTTCAGCTCTTCTCCCAGGCCTTCACTTCTGCAGATCTTTTCACAATTATACAAGATCTAATTTCTACACTAAGTCCCTTACCAATAACATTCACTGTGACTTACACATACAGTGACATACACTTAATTGCCATTACCTAAATATTTGATGAATAGATGGATGGTGATTTCACCGCAAGAGCTAAGTTGCTAAGTGATTGGGAAACTATATCTTGCAAATATTAAGTACTTTGTTTTCACTGATAGAATTAATTTCAGTTACAAGCAGTGAAGGTATTCTCCTAAACTTATAGATCCTTATGATGTTTAGAATTCACAGCAATTCCTTTTTTTTTGAATTAAGAAAAGAAGCAAAAGCATAGGAGTACAATATTCACATCCATAGTTAGTAATTCAAATTGATCAAGTACTCAATGTACAAATAATTGCCTGCCTAATCGGAGCACAGGTAAATGTGTACTAAGACAACAAGACTCAGTGTCTTTGCAAATAAATTGGACTATACGTATTGAACTTTCTTTTTCTTGATGAACAAAAGAAAGATATTTCTACATACGCATCTAGAAAACAAGTAATCTGTAGTTAAATATGTGAAATTTTACACGCTGCATCTCAAAATTAAGCCTTGAGAAACAGCAGTGTGTAAGTGCTGCATTTGTGCAGAAGGATTCAAACCATCACTTGTTTTACTGAACTTTACAATAAAGAAAGGTAATAGGAATCACTATGAATTATGTCCTGTCTCAAATAGCCATGATGTTTAAGCACAGAAAAGGGAAAATAAAGAATGAGAAGTTAATTCCAAGTTTATTGTATATGTAAGAAACCATTCAAAGCAAAACAAAACAAAACAAAACAAAAAAAACAACAAAACATGAGAATTAATATTTTTCAGGCTAAGTTACTATAGCAAATTATTTATATGTCAATTGTTACTACTGCTTTCATTATTCATTCTCAAGGTACTACTAAATTTTAGTAGAAGCACAAATACCCATATGCTATCTTCCATTCAAGATAGCCTGTATTCTGCAAGTTCAATTGGATTGCCAATTTTTTTCTACTACTGCACTCTCACCCCCAATAATGTTACTTTCAATTATTATTTTTTTCAGAAGGGGAAAATAATTATGGTGTGATCGTATAGTAAATAATAGTAATTAACTCCTATTTAGTTAAGTAGCTTAGAACTCCAGGCTACACATGGGAAAAATTTCAACGTGTTTACATGTTAAAGAACTACAAGTGGTTCTTACACGAGTGTGAAGCCAGCATTTTAAACCACTGTTTTCATTTATTGTATTGAGCTCTTCAGATATAGATACTACGTATAGATAACTATTTGTTTCACAAGTCTGTAGCAAGTAAGGATCCTTTCAGAGTTAAGCAACACTTAATAATAATATTTTTACACTAAGTAAATTGTAGAATACCAGCTGTATTTGTATTAGCTGGTTGACCATAACCTTACTCATATTTCTCCTGTTGAAATATGTTTCCATATATGTAAAAAGAGAATCTATCCACCATCTCTACCTTACAGCATACCTCTGGCATTTAATGGAATTAATAAATGTACAAATATGCTTTGTAAACCCTAAAACAGTGCATGGCTGAAAAAATAAAAACAAAATACTGCGAATTATTTAATTAACCCAAGTATGTATTTTAATTAACCCTTCTTTTAATCACATCTAAAACACATTTTCACACCAGTATCTAGACTGGTGTTTGTCCAAACAATTGGTCATCATAGAATAGCCATCAGAGTAGGCCTTCAATAAATATATTTACTACAAGGATGCGAAGGTATGGATATCATTAATATAAAGAACCCATTTTAAAAATAAAAACATTCACACAAAAAAAGAAATTCAAATGGCCACTCAACAGAAGGAAACATTATTCATGTTGTTAATGCTGTAAGGGAATAAAAACAAAAGCCTAAAATCATTATTGAAAAATTATAGTTCTATTTGGACAACAGCTCAGTGGTTTCTTGCAAAACTAAACATACTCCTACTATATGAACCAGCAATTGTGTTCCCTCATACTCCAACGAGTTAAAAACATGTCCATACGAAAACTTCCACATGGATCTTTATAGCAGCTTTATTCATAATTACCAAAATTTGGAAGAAATCAAGATGCCCTTCAGTGGGTGAATGAAAAAATAACCTGTGGTGCATACTGACAATGGAATATTTAGCACTTAAAAAGTTCTCAAGCCTTGAAGACATATGGGAGAAGGCAATCTGAAAAGGCAGCATACTGTAGTATTCCAACTACATGACATTCTAGAAAAGGCAAAACTATGGAGACAGTAAAAAGATAAGTGGTTGCCAGGAGTTGGGTTAGGGAGTGAATAGGTGGAACACTGAGGATTTCTAGGGCAATGAAAATACTCTGTATGATACCATAATGATGTATACATGCCATTATACATTTGCCCAAACCATAGAATGTACAACAGCCAGCATGAAACTGAACATAAACAATGGACTCTGGGTGATGATGATGTGTCAGTGTAGGTTCATCTATTGTAACAAACATGCCACTTTCATGGGGGATGTTGATAATAGGGAGACTATACATTTATGGGGCAAAGACTATATGACAAATCTCTATAGCTATCGCTTAATTTCACTATGAACCTAAAATTGCTCTTTTTCCCCCCCAAATAATAGATATTGTCATTTGTAAAAACTGTACTGCAGAAATTAAGATGGGTGAAATTGTCAGCAGGGGCTAGGGAGCATCACACACAAACGTATGTATGTCTCAACACTAGAAGACTTCTGTAGTACTTGGGTAGTATCTAAGATCTCCTCCGTGAATGACCTTGTCATCACAGGAGGAGAGACCCTAACATAAAATAACGGGAAAGAAGAAGTTTGGATCCTCATCAGGGGATAACTTGAACACTGTAGCATAAGCTAAACTTTAAAAAAATTTCAAAACTTTAAAAAGGCAATTTGGAAATATTACTAATAACATATATTTGATATAGCTCACAATATCTGTCTAGTGAACATATAGACTCTATAAATGGCTCAGGTTAATTGCTCAGAATAGGAAAACAGTAAGAATCTATTTGTTAATTGAAACTCTAACTTTTAGAATTTGGGACATGTAATACTATCTCCTGTAGAGACGCATGCAAATTTACTGATCACTCGTGCTCTTATAAATGTACATCTAAATTACCTTTCCCTACGAAGATAGAAAAAAAAAACCTTTTCTATATGACATTATTTGTATTAGTCCTCACATTTTGCATTTTAAATTTAAAAGACTAAGATGTGAGGGAGGTTCTTACAGTGCTCTTGGGACTCTAATAAAGAAGAAAAAAAATTGAGGTCGACCTTAAGATTTTTCTTATTTTTCAAAGAATATACTTATGAAATTTATAAAATTATTCTAGCTCTCAGATTTAAAAGACATCATTTGTGTCATTTCTTCATTAGCAGATTTGGAACATATCTCTACTCTTAAAGATTTAGTGTTAAATAAAGATAGAAGTCTTAAAGCTGTAGCTACTGTTTTGCATATTATATGTGCCAATATATATATGAAGTAAGTGGAAAAATGCCAGTTTCTAGCCAGGGAATTAAATAAAGGGGAGGAAAAAAGCACCAACACATAGACCCTTAAATCAACACTGTCAGGAATGTGACAGACCAGTTTTTTCTTTTCATGGCTTTGGTTTGCAGAACTCCGAGTTGCATTCATGCCATGAGGTTTCACTTAAACAAGGAAAGAAATGAAGGTGGAGCATAAATCAAAAAATGGGGTCCGATTTAACAACTACAGCATGAACAAATGAGAAAGGTTCTGGCCTATCTTTCATTAGATTTATCACTTTATTATAATTTCTTTTTATCTGAGAGTTCATGTTTAACCCTCTGAAAGTTTTTAAACTACATTCTTTAAAACCTAACTAAAAAATCCCATTGTAATCAAGATAAAACAAATGTATTCCTCCAAATCCACTTATCCATTAAATATGATTGAGTACAATCGCTTGTCAAAAGTTTCAAAATCAGTGTAATTGACATGTTTTAGTGATGTCTTCCAGTATAGATGTCCTTATCATATCAGAAATACCTGTGTGCTAATGAAAATATATATTAAATGTTTTCTGTTTCTTTTTTGGGGAGGGGAAGAGGGGGTTGAAATTCTTAGTACTTAATGGTGGTCACGAAACCTTGCCAGAAACTCAAAACAGTGACTTTCGTTAATGACAACAGTGACAAGCACTACAGTTCAGATAAAATGGAAGGAATTCCAATGTCCTGCCACAGAGAGAACAGAATTCAATACACACAAAAACCACACCCAAATTATCTTACATTTAATAGCAAGAAGTCAGTTTTGAAATATTTCACATGTGCAGTTTTGACCTCTTGGCCATAAGTTGCTGTACTCCTTTATCCTTGACTTACTTTCCCTTCACTATTGCCACATCCATCTTCCTTTTTCTAAACTTGTCATACACCGTGACATTTTGCCCTACATTCCTAATATTTTTCTTGTTCTGAGGTTCTAATTGGTTTCTCATTTCCTTCTTTCTAGGGTACACATCTGGCTTTGAAAAGAATCAACATGTAGTATTTAGTGATGGCAAACACTGTTCTTTAAAAAGTCCTATTTATATGGGGATCTGTTTATTCTCCTATCTCTCTATTCTTCAATATTTCTTCTTTTTTATTTTACTGGGTCACAGTTTCAAATGCATACAGTAAAACCAAGATATGCATTAAGTAATCATATATATATATATAGTTCACACATATATAATTTCCCCCCACAAAAACCCCTTGAGAGAGAAGGAGAGAACACGAGAGGGACAGTGTGAGCACATAGAGTAAATCATTCCTACTGAAAAAATTTATCATCTTACTTAAAAAAAAAATCATTTCCTGCTGGGTTAGATTATCAATAAAGCTCATGTTTTAAAGCACATTTTTTTAAGTGCACTTGCCTATATTTAAAAACTACCACTGGCTTTAGCCTATGAAAAGAATGGAAATAGTCTATCATTTTAGCTAGAGAATTATTTACTTCATATTCCAACATCTGCAAAGAACTATGGGAAATAAGAAGAAACATTGACATATGCAATTAGTATTTGTTTCAGCAAATTAGTCTAATTAGAAACGGTACAGTGAATTTGGGCTGCTATAACAAAATACCATAGACTGGGTAACTTATAAGCAGCAGAAGTTTATTGCTCATAGTCTGGAGGCTGAAACCAAGATGAAGGTATAAACATGGTCAGGTTCTGGTGAAGGCTCTCCTCTCAGCTGCAGAGTGCTGTAACTTTTGACTATGTCCTCACACGTTGGAAGAGGCTAGAGGGCACTGTGGAATCTCTTAGAAGTACCCTAATACAATGCATGAGGGCTCCACCCTTGTGACTTAACCAACTTTCAAAGACCCCACTTTGTAATGCCCTCACTGGGTATTAGGATTTCAACATACAAATTTGGAGCAACGCAAACATTCAGATCATAGCATTCCACCGCTGGTCATCTAAAACCCATGTCCTTCTCATATATCCTCAACTCAAAAGTCTAAGTTCAATGTCATATAAATCCAACATGGGTAAGACTAGCTGTGAACCTATGAAATCAAACATTCCCGGTGCTTCTAAAATATAATAGTGGGACAGGCATAAGACATTCCCATTCCAAAAGGAAAAACCAGAAAAGAAAAAGGAATAACAGGTCCTGAGCAGGCCCCAAACATTGAGACCCACTGAGGTGGGGAGTCCCGTCTTCTGGACACACCAGGGCAGGAATCCCACTTTCCACACAAGCTGAGGTGGGGAGCACCCCTTCAGAACACACTGGGGTGGCTCCTGGATCTTATAGCCTTGTCAGGGAGTACAACCAACTCTGAGGCTCTCATGGACTGGAATCATGAGCCTGTGGCTTTCCAGGGCTGGAATCTCACACTGGTGGCTCTACCCATTTGGGATCTTGGGGGTGAATCCCAATGTTTGCACTGGGCATTGACTTAGTGGGATCTCTTTGTGGTCACTCCACCCTGAAATGGCCCCTTTTTCTGGGTTTAGCATCCGTGGCACTGGGATGCTCCGTCTTAAGAAATCTTGGTGAAGATGTAGAAGAAACATCTATACCGTGATGTATATCTGTTTCAGCAAATCACATTCTTTTCTAATGGGAAATATACAAAAAAGAGTCTCTTACTTTCAGGTATTTAAAATATAGTTTGAGAAAGAAGCTATCAAAGTGAAAAAAACTAAACTTATAACTTATATGTAATGTCACTATAACAATGGATTAATTGTTCTAATGTTATACATAATTAATATTCAAAAGAATAGCCCAGAAAATGATTACTGTGGAAATTCAAAAAAAAAGCAAGAAATTGGTCTGAGGACATTAGAGAAGTTTTTGAGAGTAGGTAGGATATGAACCTGGATGACAAAGATTAGGTCAGATTTGAACAGGCTAAATGTTCAGCGAGAACAAAGATTAGCCATAGTAAAATTTTTCACCAGCAACTCAGTTTTTTAAGGTAGACTTAATTGAGTTGACTTGAGGACAGAGAAGGTAAGTATAATTCTAAAAATAAATGCATTATGAAGTTAAATTTTGCTTGCAGCACACTCATAGAATGGAAACTCTTTTACACTTTTTGCTGTGAGTATTGTACATCCATTTAGTATTATTAATGGCTAATGAAGAAAGGTATGAAAAAGCCAAAAAAAATTAAAAATAAAAAGCATGTGAACAGAAAAGAATAACAACTTTATTTAGTGGCAAATATTATGACCATCTACATAAAAATCCTGGATAGTCTAATGTAAAATTACAATAATTTAAATAAAATTTTACAAGCACACTTAGTTCATGTTTCACATAGAAATACCGGGCTCCTTTGTATCAGTAACTATCAATTAGAAAATGCAGAATAAAAAAAAGAACTATTTCCAATAGCAACAAGAGCATAATATTACTAGATGTACATGTTAGAAAACTTCAAATTCTTGGCAAAATATTTATAAGACAACAGGACACAAAAAGTGATATAAAGAAATGAAGAAATATACCATATTGCAAAGCTGCTATTTCTATATAAATTAGTCAAAAAATTCAATACAATTGCAATAACACATTATTTTTCTTGGAACTCAACAAGCTATTTCTCAAATTTATATGAAAAAGTAAAGTGTTAAAAATAGTCAAGATAATGTTGAAGAAGAATAAGTGAAGGTATGTACTAGTAGATATGAAGAGTTAAACTATAACACTATAATTAAGGCAGTTTAGTTCTGGCACTTACGGGACACATGGAGGAATGGAGTCTGCATTAGAGTTGGAAACAGATTCATACAGATGTGCAACTTGATATATGCAAATACGTGTGGAATTAATGGATGATGTAATATATGGGTGTCTCCCTTTCATAAAAATCAAAAATAAGTAAGACTTTTCCAGGTGCAATAAATAATCCAACATAAAGTAGTTGTTTTCTTCTCTCCTCTAGAAAAGCACTCCACAACAAGGAGAAACACACATACACACAGCATCTTTGAGATGAGAAGATAGCAGTAGCTATTGGGCAGGGTCACAGAATGAAGTGACTAGAGAACACATACAGCTACAGAATTCAGAAGGGCTAACAGGAGGTATGGCTTTCTGGGTAAAAGCAAATTTCCTGACTTTGACTTTCTTTACAATGAAAGCTTGATGCATGGGCTGGCATTAGGAATTTCCCAAGGCAACTGTGGTTTCAAGAAGCAAGTAGAAGAGCTGATTTTACAGAGTCGCTTAAGATATCATATGCTGTATAACCCATTGATTGCCATTTCATTTATAACCATTGCGCCCAGGGTTAGTGGTCTCTTTGTGCCAAACTTATTCATGGCAGATGTCTTTCTAGTAAGAGACATGCATTTTGACAAGTTCTATATCCATATATACCAGAACATATAAGTGAACCTTAATTGTTTTCCTCTAAGACACTCACTTGGAAGAGGGACCACTGCAAACCCTGGGGAACTTCCCCTGCAACAATGCCTTCTGCTCTGATGTCTCCTGGGCAGCGACTAAGCAGGGAAGCCTGGCATGTGAGCCCCATTATATTGTAAGAACGTCCATAGCACCAAAAATAAAAATTACTGAAGGAAGATATTTTCCTCATCTTCTTTTACTTCCATGTTTTGTGGCCTCAGCGTTTTCCCTTGGGAGAGGAGAGGTAGCCGAAGAAAATCTACTAGCCAAAGAATTATTTCTATAAAATATTTCTCTGTCAACACCTATATTCCAGCAGAGACTGTGCCTGCTCCTCAAACCAGCACCAGAGTTTGTAAAACAAACCTAAAAGCAGGACACCCAGGGCTACACACCTTAAAGAACCCTTTGTCTTTCCTTAAAAAAAAAAAAAAAAAAAAAAAAAAGGTAGGGATCAGGAATTCAGGAATGTTTTTATTACATCTCAGTCCCTTTGATTGGTTTATTGCTCACTGTTTTTCCATTGCTCCACAAAGTGTGGAGGAGAAGGCTGAGTGGTGAAGGCTGGTGGACGTTTTCGTCTTTTATGTCCATTCTAAATGGTTGTTTTATCTAACCAAAATGTTTCCTTCTGGGGAGGAGGGTGTTTGTATATTTCCAGGTCTCCTTTTTGACTGTAATCAGGAAGGCACTAATGGATTACATGACATCCTCTATCCACATGTAACTTCGCTTGCTTCTTTTTTCTGCATTTGGCCTTATGATTTGATACTGTATGAAGAGTTTTTAACTTTGAGAAGTGGTACCGTTAGGATTCAACACAGTGGTGCTGTGTTCCTAAAAAACAGAGTGTGTATATTTAAATTAAAGAAAATTCCTACCAAGATTATCAATCAAGCACATTTTTTTCAGGTCTACCTATTTATCTATTTGATAGAGAATATTGATCCCTTACTATGAGATAGGTTATAAACTGTAATGTGTGAAAAGACATTTTTGCTATTTAAGAGTGCTATATTTTGGCAATGAGAGAAACATAAAATGTTTTCCCTATAAAGTCAAAATGATAAGCACAGAATAGGTGCTGAAAATAAGATGAAATGGTGGTGGAGATTCAGATTTCCTAAGACTATACTTCATGTGGATGGATGTAGTTAAAAGGTATCAACCTGATGAGGATACCTATAAATGCATTTTGGGGAAGAAACTGATATGAATCTAATTGATAAAAATTGGTAGAAATCTGGAAACAAGTCCAAAATAAAGTCATAATTATAACAAAATAATAAATTATGAACATTATACATTAATATTTCAATGTATATATTTATACATTAATAATGTATATATTTATAATTAGTGTATATATTTATACATTAATATATTAATCTATTTATCTATTTATATATATATATAGACACACACATTAATGTATCACAGTTCATAGCTTATAAAGGATTTTTATTTTCCTGTATTTACAGGTGTTAGACCATGGCAGGCACTGCTAGTTGGCTGACACAATATTCACTTCTAAATCCCTTCTTCTCTTCCACCCACCAAAGAGATGTGGGAAGGACACTAGTTTCTCTAGCAACTAGGTATGGCTGTGAGAAACAATTCTCCCCGGAGAGACGTTAACGTAAGTCTGCGGTTGTGCAAGGTAAGTTAAAAGATTAGCTTCCCTGATCGTTATGCAGGCACAACTGCACCTTGCCGTTTTATTTTGTTTTTTTACTCAGATGTGGGCATGATGCTTGATGTTACAGTAGTCATCCTACAAGAATGAGAGAAAAATGCAAGAGAATCCTAGAGCCGCCCCACCCCCAAGCCTGATAGACTCAAACTGTTGAAGTCATACTAGCAGCACCCTGTTGTTAGGTGAGCAAGCTAAATTCTATCGGTGTCAACTACTGCGTGTTTTGTTATTTTAGAGAAATAATTTCTAATTGGCGTGGGTATGGGGTTGGATGGATTGTGCCCCACTAAAGGACATTTTGCAATGTCTGGAGACATCCGTGACTGTCACATCTGAGTACTACTAGTACCAGGTGAGCAGAGTTCAGCAATGCTGCTTAATATTCTACACAACCACCAGAACAAAGGACTTTCTGGCTCCAAACTTCAATAGTGCCAAGGCTGAGAAACTTTGACTAACAGAGTTATCCCAAAGCAACGCTATGGTCTGAATGTTTGTGTCCCTACCAAAACTCACATGCTGAAATTTTAACCTTCAATTATGATGGTATTAGGAGGAGCAGGGGGCCTTTGGGAGGTACTTACATCCTGAGGGTGGAGCCCTCTTGAATAGGGTTAGTGCCCTTTTATGAAAAAAAGAAATCCCTCATCCCTTCCACCATGTGAGGACCCAGGGAGACGGCGCCATCTGTGAATCAGGAAGAAGGCCCTCACCAGCCACCATACTGAATGTGCCAGCACCTTGCTCTTGAAAGTCCCAGCCCTTGGATCTGTGAGAAACAAGTTGCTATTGTTTATAAGGCACCCAGTCTTTGGTATTTTGTTACAGCAGCCTGAACAGATGAAGATGATCACTTAGCAAAACATTCCTAACTGGTAATCATAGCAACTCTCCATTTTACCCATAAAGAATGACTGGTATGTTTTCAAGTTGCCCTGTACTTACTACACCATGATCCAACCAGTTCCTTCTATTACCCATTTTCATCGCTGCACTATTTCTGTTTAACACCTGCTGCTTGTAACACTTAAGTGTTACACAGTTTGTAATGCTGTGTTTGGGTTGGCTTACTTGATGGCATGAGCACTAGCACACGGCCCCTGGCTGTGAGAATCCAGAGAATCCAGTGCAGGTCTAAGATGTCCAGAGCAGGAGTCAAAGGGAAATTAGGAATGAATGACAGCCTTGCTTCCAAATTCTTAGTAGATTAAAAACAACTAGTCTGGTTTGCCTTCATCATAAAAATGCATTTCTTATATTTTGATAAGAGAAATATTGTCCTTTTTTGCACAGTTCATGGAGTTATAAGTTACTTTTGTGTCTTCTGAACTTAACCAAAACTAAATATTTCCCTTTATAGGAATGGCTGAGTCAAAATAATCCAGTGTTTTTCTTATTCTTCCATTGTTGAATGCAAATAAATAGAAGAAATAGTTCTGCTCAGGCTTGACACTGTTATATATAAAGTGGCATAGTAATTTTAAAAAACAATCAAGATTTTATATGTATTTTTTCACCTATATTATAATACTCACATTTTAGTTTGTTCACTTCAGAAACATGTCGCACTATCCTTAATACTCCATATACTAGGTATTTTCTAGAATATTTAAACAAAACTAAGCATTAAGGAAATGGGTGAAGACAGGAATTTTGTATATCAATTAAACGGTTGAATATTAGTTGAAACGTGGAGATTGATATTTCACTCATTTTTATAAAAGTATAAATATAATATAGATCGTTATATAAATATAGTGATCATATTGACAGAGCATACTGAGATAGAAAATAATAAGGAACGATAACAATAATAAGTTGATTGTGGAGCACTTACTTTGTGGCTGGCACTTTCTAGCCACTCTGTATGTATTATGTCATTTCATCTTTACAACACCCATGATGCTGTGATTATGCCCAATTTAAGATGAGGAAATGCAGATAAAACTCACCTAAGAGAATGCAATCGTTAGTGAATGAGCAGGATGTATATTCTTTCCACACCAACAATATCATGTCAAAATATATGAAACAGAAAAATCAGAAATAGTGTGCCGGTAATCTGATGAGAAGGGTGGGCCCCAGGTGCATAGGGCTCCCGGCTTGCTTCCCCAAGCAAAAACCACCTACAGTTTGAGGGTCAGTTTTCCTGATATAATGTGTCATTTCTGTGTTTCTCTCTATATAAACCAGTAGTCTCATGGTATAGTTTACTTATGTATTACTAAGTATATATAATAAATACAAGCGCTTCTGCATTTACTCATTTTAGTAGTGCGAATGCCACATCTTTCACTCTGAAAAAACATACCAAAATGGTAAGAATGTGGTTCACCACATCTGCATGTGAATTCTAACTCTGTCATTCATTGGCTAGGTGAGGCTATGACAATCCTTTGCCTCCCTGAGAGAACCTATCTGTAAAATGTAGAGATTGGCCCCTTCCTCAACTATTTGTGTTATTTGTAAGTGAAGATCCTAGATCATTGTCAGGGTTATATTTTCTGATCAATAAACAGCAGCTGTATTTATGTTTTCAGTCAGTTAATAAATATTATTATTAACATTCAGTTCATGATAGCATTAATGTTGCTTTTACCATCTTCTACTTATTTCGAAATTTTACTATGTAATAGGTCCTACTCATCAGATTATGTGTTTTAAGTACATGACTCATCATTTAACCCACACACATTTCAGAAATATCAGTGCACTTGCAGAAGTATTTACTATATTTATAGTTCAGCTACAGCTGAGCATATTGACTTTGAAAGAGAAAAGGTAAGCTACTGGTGATGTTTACATTATTGACGATTTGCTATTCTAGTTCTGAAGTTACTTAAATAAGATTTTCCTTTTTAAAAAAGATATTTAGATCTTTCAAGCTGTAGTTTACTAAATGCAGATTTTCTAAATGTTTGGGATGAGAAACATCATATACGAACAAAATGGATAATAATCTTAAAATTATTTTGCGATAGGAATATATTGCATGAAATAATCTTATAAAGTTGATGACGATACCTTATGTACTCTACAATTTAGACTGCCAGGTAATTATGTTAGATACATATACCAGCTCATTTAGTTTAAATATTATGTACACATGTATATTTGACATAATTGGGGTGGTGTTAAACTTCAGTCTAGTTTAGTTTGTTTTTCTAGAAAGTGTCAGAGATTTTAGAACTACTTACTTGTTTGTCATCCTAAGTATGGTAAAATTAATCACATGTTCTGAGAAAATAATCAGTGTCTTCCCATATCAATCTCCGTGCTCAAGTGTAGCATTTATTCTCTCATGGCTTATGAAATTAACTTCGCCTTAAGATGAGACTAAATGGTTTGTTATGTACGTAGTTTCTAAGTGAGCCTGATAACTTTTGTTAATTTGACATCTACCATAAAACAACTGCTACATGCCCTTGTAATTTAAACCTTGACAATAAGTACAGAATTATTTTAAATATCATTCACTGCATAGAACAGATAGATAAAACAGTAATTTGCATGATTATGTAAAACACAGCACAGTTGATTTGCAAAATAACTCTGTTGATGAATCTCTTAGTTCAGGTTAGATAGTATTAAACAACATTATTTTCCTCAGTGAGCTCATTACACTAGATTGAATTTATAAACCATTCAGTGATACCTATAAGAAATCAGAAAATTTGACTTTTCAAGCCTGATCATATTCAAGCCAAGAGTGTATCTACTTCCTAAGTAGAGAAACATAATGCAATTTTCATGAGCTTAGAAGATAATTAGAAATAAATGTTAGTTCTTTAAACGGAAGGCAGTATTTTCTCATTCATGAAAACCAAAAGAAGGAAACATTACCTTTAAGTTAACTCTCTAAAACTGGATTACAAAAAGTTAGAATATTGACTACCATTCTTACTTTCTGTATGCCTGTGTGTTTTTATCAGATTTAGAAAAATCTGAATTTTTGTGCAGGCTAAAGGCATAGACTTTGTAGCAACATTATCTGGCTTAAAATCAAGGCTTTGCTACATGACTTTACAAATTCTTTGAATCTTAGATTTCTCAAGTGTGATGTGTGGAGAATTATAACAAATGTTATTGTGTTTGCATTAATTAACACGTGAGAGTTTACAACGATATCTGAGATCTAATAAACACTCAACAATGTTAACTGTTACTGTTTATTACCCCAGCCCTAGCCAGTCTCGTCTCATGCTGGCACTAGGTTTTGGTAGAACTTTTGACTTCTTTTATAGATGGTTTATCAAGGCAGAAAGAGTTTAACTAACTTGACCATGGTTATTTGACTAGTAATTCTTAAAGCAATGATTCAAACAAGAATTTCAACTGTAAGGTGTCATTTCCCAATTTAGTGTAACAACGAATAGAACCCGAAGTCTCCTAAGGTATCTTTACCTAAATCCACATATACTTCTATGAGTGTGACTTGTAACAAGGGTTTAACGAAAAAAAAAAAAACATGTCTATTAATGAAGTGTAGTTGTCCAATGGAATGATAGATCAAAATTATAAGCAGATCCAAAAGAGGTTAATAATGAACGTGACACTTAAATTAGAACAAAAGGACAGTTAGCGATTTTCTAGAAAGACCAGGTAGGGACAGATAAAGCATTCTTAGGAAAAAGAATTTGTGGTTTTCAGATGGTATATTCACAGAGGTATCACCAAATAACTCATTAGGACAGTGGTACAGAATAAGACAGAGGGAGTCTGAGGGATGAGAATGTTGGATTAAATAGAGGCCAGGTTACAGAGAGCCTTATAAGCCATATATATTTAAATTTAAGCAATTTCCCCTAAATACTTATTAATACTTATTATAAACTGTGGTTTGTATTTGCTATTTCAAATTTCTTAGGCCTCGTGGCTCAACTAGAATGAAAGCTCTTTGACCATACTTCCTTCTGTATCTTTCACAGCACTTAGCACAGTGTCAAACAACAGTATAATTCTTCTCATTTACTGATTTCGATTGTTTACTCTTTTAAAAACAAGACAACAGGCCCAAAATGGAGTCTCTTATGCTAAACCCTACATCACCAAATTGATACTTAACTTAATTACAGTTACAGCTCTCCCAGAAATGGAATCTTAAATCAATCAGTTAGGAATTATCTAATATAACTCCCTTGTCCCTGCTCCCTTCTGCCTGTAAGTTTTATTTGTTGTTGTTTGGTTTTTGTACAGCTCCTCAGAGCTTCTTTCCATCTGCTAGATTGGATGCTGCATGATTTGAATTGATTTTTGCTCAAATAAACTCTTAAAAGTTTTAATATGTCTCAATTTAACTTTTAACAGTAACCATGTCAGAAGCTGGAACTGAAGGAGACACCCCCACCCTCCACTATTGCCCCCAAGAGAAGTAAACAACCTGAGACGTAGGTACCTGTCCAGTGCCTTGAGCTTGCTGCTTTCTCACTGCCTCTGGAAGTGATTTGTAAGTCCCTCTCCAACCACAGCTCCGCGTTTTTTGCATTAAGTGCTTTCAGACTATTTGAGCATTTCTTTCCCTGGACTGGGACCGAAAACTACAGGAATTTGGCTGGGTCCTACTTAAAAACAGACCGGGTTCTAGGTTGGAGTGTGACTGATTTAGAGAAGGATTGCATCTGGTTCTACCTGGGTCGGATATAAGCTGTGCTGTTTCTGCTGTGAGGCCTCAGGTGCATAAAATTTTGTTTTAAGGATGAATAAACAGTTAACTTTACCGAAGATAATCTTGAATTACAGTGGTCATAGTGGAGAACTTTTAAACTAGACAAGCTTATCTATCTACGAGATGACCTAAGAGAATAAGGGGTCTCAGTCAAGCACCTGCCATGAAGAGTAGAGGGAAAATTCTTTTTCCCCCTGTAGGGACAGAGTCCCAGAGAGCAGTTTCCAGGCTTTTGGCCTCACAGGAGAGGTGCTGGCTTGGTTATTAGATAGCCATCAGCTGTAATAAGATAGCCATCCTCTGTGGCTAGTTGGCCATCAGCTGTTACCGGTTAGCCATTGGCCATTAACATAACTGCCGTGGCTACACTAGGGGGTTGGTTGTTGGTTGGCAGAGAAGCACGGATTGCAGCTAGTAAGTGGGTTTGGTTGGCAGAGAAGCAGGAGGCAGAATGCGGCTTGTTTGGCTCCTGTTTCCTGTGTCTCCAACCCAGCCGCCGGCGAGACTATAGTGGTATGACTCTCATACCTATGGCTCCGTGGGTGTTCCGTTTTGGCCTCACCATATCCTGCGTTCTTGTGCAGGTGAGCGGGACCAGAGACCCTGCATGCCAGCCCTCTAGAGTTTCTGGTAACCAGGAACAACCCTCTCACTCTGGGACACCCCATTTGCTTTGGAGCCTGCAGACGGGATCCTGGGAAAACTAGCAGAAGACAGAAAAGGGTGAGTGAGGACTCTTACCAAAGTTATAAAAGCTCTCTCCAGATCTGTGTCAGTGGTGCCCAGCCAAGTGAGGAAAGTAAAATTAAACATTTCCCCTTCCTTTCCAAATTCAAATTGGCAAGCAAAAAGACATTTTTAAGAATTGGATCCTTGAATTGTGACTTATGAATTTGCTTTCAGGTACCCATCCATTGGTTGTCAATCATTTCTTTCCCAGCGACCACTTTTGCCTTCCTGTTTGTCTTGTTTTGTGTCCTGAAAACTTGGCTTGGAAACTCTCTGGTTGGGGACCCCAAAAACATGGCCAGATAGAAATATTCTATCTTTTATTTTGTTGTTGTCTGTCTTAACTTCACATTGGTAAGATAAAAGGACTCTTGCTTCCTTTCCAGGCTTATTCTGGTTTCATAAATATTCCATGGGCCCTTTAAAAAATTAGTATGCTTCAGTTGTTGGTGTTGTATTTTAGATAGAAAAATTTGATCGTAGTTGTCATTCATAATCAACCTTACTTTATTCTTACAGATTTTCTGTTTGGTTATTCTATAAGCAACAGAGAAATAGGTTAATATTTTCCAATATCATTGCGAATTCGACTATTTTCCCTTTAGTCCTTGCTCATTTTGTTTTATATATTTTGAGGTTATGTTATTAGGTAAAACATATTTGATATTTTTACATATGTTGGTCAGTTACCCTGATGCCATTTTGAGATAGGCCTCTTCACAGTAGTAGTGTTCCCTTAGATTCGATTTGTCTGATAATTGTATAGCTACATGCGTTTTCTTTTGGTTAATGTTTTTGCATCCCTTTGCTTTCTTTCTTTTTTATCTGCATCTTAATATTTAAAGTGACTTGTTTGTGAGCAGAATAGTTGTGGTTTTTTTGTTTTGTTTTTTTTTTCCCTTTCAATCCCAATGAAATATATTTGGCTTTAAATTAGTTAAAATGATTGATTTTATGTAACAATTGAAATATTTGTGCTTAAGTGTAGCATCTAACTTTCCCTCATATTACTATATTTAATTATGTATTTATACATCTTTCCATCTGTCTATCCAGCCATCAGTTCATTTTTGTAGTAATTTCATAGAAAGTTGCATACAACAGTGCACTTCAACCTTAAAGACTTAAGTGCCTATATATCATTTTCTAAAGTTTAATGTACTATTACCTTTATATCTCCTTTCTTGTTTATTTGCAAAACAATTTTTTCATCCAAGAGCTTTGTAGTTATATATATATATATATATTATTTTTATGATTCTTGTAGCTACTGCAGAATAAATTATTGTTATGTCAAGCATATAATTTAGTACTTCTGTAACTTTCCCATGATTCAGTGACCTTAGAGAACTTTAACTCAATGTACCTATCCTTGCCCCGTTGCTATCTTAATTTGCTATCTTAATCTTATTTGACACACATTTTAAATACAATAAGATATCATTAAAATGATTTTATATAGAATTGCCTATATAATTACCCTTTCTGTTGCTCTTCATTCTGCCCTGTTTCTGTATGCCTCCATCTGGAATTATTCTTCTGATGAAGAATTCCTTTAGTATTTCTTTTATTAAAATTATGTTGTATTAGGTCATCTCAGTATTTTAAAAAATCTTAAAATGTTTTTATTTCACTTTTTCCCCCCTTTTTGGTGTAATTTTAATTTCATCAATGATAGATTTTGGTCATGTTTACACTTAAGCAACCACCACCCCCATCAAGACAGAGCATCTCCAGCACCCCTCAAAGTCCATTTTGCCCTATTCCAGACCATCAGTACCATCCTTAGGCAACAATTTTCTAATTCATATTATTATGTATTATGTTTTAGTTTTACATAATCTTCATAATAAAGGCATCATAGAATATATATTCTTTTGGCCCAGTTTTTTTGCACTTAATGTTTTTAAGATCCCCTGTTGTTGTTATATGTATTGGATGTTTTCCTTTGTTTCCAACATTTTATCATCATATTTTAGATATATGTAAATTTTGAAATAATTGTACAGTAAATAGACATATTCCCATCACTTAAACTCTATAATTACTGACATTTTGTCATATCTGTTTTATTGCCTACATATCCTTCTCTTTAGCCACTTTTTAGTATGTCATTTTAAGTTTCAGACAACTGTACATCTTACTCCAAAATGCCTCAGCATTCATAATATGAACTACAGTTCAATATTTGTTTAAAGTTATTTTTAGATAACATGTACGTACAATGAAATGCACAAATTTAAAGTATACAGAATTCATTATTTTAATGCTAATAAGTACCACCATTTGCTTACCCATTTTTATGTTGGAGGATAATAGCCTTGTTTCTGGTTTAGGGTTTTATAAGTGAGCCATTATAAAGATTACTGTATAAATCTTTTTGTGGACAAATCTCTATTAATTTCTCTTGGGTAACTGCCTGGAATTGGAATCACTGGTTTAGAATATATGTATGTTAAACTTTATTTTATTTTAAATAGCAGAGTTGTGAGACACACATAATTAGATTTTTTCAGCTCTCCCTTTCTCTTGGATAAGCACATGCATAAACACACAGCACATATGTACAAACACATAGAGATCAGATTTTATAATGCACTGCTATCAGCAAGACTCTCAAATGGAATGCTGTAATCCATCACAATTTTCTTTCTTTCCTGGAACTCAGCCTCACTTCCACTCTCTGCAAAACATTAAATTTTATTTTAGGTTCCCTATTATCTGGTTTATACCCTAATCCGATATTTTCCCCTACAGTAGAATAATACTGCTTTTTGAAAACTAAACTACTCTCTTTGATATTTGTACATTTCTTAGAATTATGATGCTTTGATCTTTCATCACTTAAACATATTGATGTTTCTAATCATTTCCTGCCATCTCCCATTTCAGTTTCTATACCACTCTTTCCTCCCTTATAACTTCCGTTCTTACAATGATTAATATGTCCATGTTTAAAGATATGGAGAAAAGATATCTTCTCATCTTTTCTTTCAACATTGAGTATACTGTTAACCTTGAGTGCTTCAGAGAGACTACATTAACAATTAACTTAAAAGTAAAAGTTTACACCAAAAATGATGAGGGGTCAGGACAAATAAATGTCATGTCAAACAGAATAATTAAAGATAAAGACAAAACTGAAACAATAAAAAAAAGTACACAAGGAAAAGTGTTATCAGCGATCTGGATCTTAATTTGCTAATAAGTGTCTCCTGGAAATTAAAGCAGGATTGGAAAACATTCAGGATACCATAGCTAGCTAACAACAACAACAAAAGTTGTCTGTTCATTTATTTCCCAAGAATGCCTTATTCCTGGTACAAGTGTTTGTTGTGCACATATTTGTTATTAGATGAAGTGCCAGTTTCATACTTGAGATCCCAGGCATAAATAGTACAGTGTACTTTCTCAGTTATCAATGGCTTTCAATCAGACTTGACTCTTTGCCCTAAAGAGAATTAGCTCATGGGTGGGCAACAGAGAGGTTTACATATAGAAATAATAGTTTTCTTATAAAATATGTTTGTATCTTGGCAATCACATGGAAAAGCCTAAATTATTTGATATTCACCATGGAAGAAGAAACTTAACTTGAAAATATTCATGAAACTTATAAGCAACTGAAATCCTCATTATCTGAAGGATCTCCATAGAGATCCTCTTCTTTTAATCTTAGAGCATTTGATGGACCTGCTGGGAAGAGCTGCCATAAACACAGTTGAACAATTGTTTTGTCATTGGGAGGGTGGCATTTGGGAATGTTAAAGTATGTACTGAATAATACTTCTTCAAGTTAGACTTGTATGGGCATAATTTCATGAACTGCTGGTCCTGAGAAAAACAATCAATGGGTTCATCTATATCTTAAGATTACTCCTGGTCATAGAGAATACATGTATATATGTGTACATAAAAATAGAGAACACCCAAAGCATTTCTATGTTTCCAAAATTTGACAACTTTCATGGCAAAAAATTATTAAGGAAAAAATATACTACAGGCTCTCTAAATTTCATACATAACCATCACCATCAGAGTAAGAAAAGATAATTCAGCTAATTCAAGCACAATATTTAACTAATATCGTCACAGAACTTTGGTGTGGAGGGTGGGAAAAGGCACTACAATGCTTTAGTAACATATATATAAACATATATATATAGCTAAATAATTCTAAATAAATCAGTATTTGAAAGGAAAAAGCCATGATTCCAATGAGAGCCCGCCAAAGAAAAAGGGATGTGATATAGCACATACATTTCACCCTCTTACTTTTCCATTATTGCGTTCATGGTAGGGTCTGATAAATGTTAGATCCTTCTGTGCCCCCATTACTTGCAATTCATCACAGAAAGTTTGGGTACAGACATTTTCACCCCAAAACATTGCCAATATAAAATTCTCCTACATATTCTGTATATGTAAAATCTAAAAGAGACCTACTCAAAATCCATATTGTTAAATAAGACGTATTCTTCACTGTCCATTTCCTGCATCCCCTTAGGTAACGAAGATCAGTAAATGAACAGAGACAGCATCTTGTGTGTATTCAGCACTTCTCTTTAAGGTGATCTCATTTAAGACTCAGTTTGTGGGAAGTTATACACCTATAAAAGGGAGCAAATGCAGAAGAAAGGAAACGATTCTTTGTTCATATCTGGTTCCCTGTAAAGGGGGTTTGCACTGATAGGATCCTTCCACAGAAAAATATGAAAGGCAGAGGTAATTTAGATGAGTACAGAGTTTGTAAGTAGTCCAAACTGATTTCCTGATGGCAATTTAATGTGAATTTCCACAAACAAGACATTTCAAAATTAGGTTTCTAGAAGTTGAATCCAACTTCTGGTAAAATTCTATAATAACTTAACCTAATTACTCCTTGAGAAATACTGAACTGTGAATGTCAGTTTTGTAGAAGTGGGTGGGAAAATGCAGATACAGTTTATATGCCTAAAAATTATATTTTAATATATTTTCAAATTAAAACGTGTCTCAGAAGAGTTCTTATAAAGCTAATCTTAAAAGTACTAACTCATAATTGTATAAATATCAACTATAAAAATAATAATTACAAGAACAGAAGAGGTAGGACTAACAAGGTATTAATAACTAAAATGGTAATTTATATACTTTTTTTATTTTATCGGGGAGGAGAACAGGATTTTATTGGGGAACAGTGTGTACTTCCAGGACTTTTTTCCAAGTCAAGTTGTTGTCCTTTCAATCTTAGTTGTGGAGGGCGCCATTCAGCTTCAAGTTGTTGTCCTTTCAGTCTTAGTTGTGGAGGGTGCAGCTCAGCTCCAGGTCCAGTTGCCATTGCTAGTTGCAGGGGGCACAGCCCACCATCCCTTGTGGGAGTCGAACAGTCAACCTTGTGGTTGAGAGAACATGCTCCAACCAACTGAGCCATCCGGGAGCTCAGCGGCAGCTCAGATCAAGGTGCCTGTTCAATCTTAGTTGCAGGGGGCGCTGCTCACCACCCCTTGTGGGACTCAAGGAGTTGAACCGGCAACCTTGTGGTTGAGAGCCCATTGGCCCATGTGGGAATTGAACTGGCAGCCTTCAGTGTTAAGAGCACGGAGCTCCAACCGCCTGAGCCACCGGGCCAGCCCCCTAATTTATATACCTTTTAACAAAATATTTTAAAATTAGAGATAGCACTATAAATGGCATAATAAAATAATGTCAGCTCTCTCAATCTATGTCTGTAAATAAACTTCACTGCCTGTGGTTGCTAATTATTGAGTCATGAGGTAAAGAAATCAAACTGGGGAGTCGGTGATTCTGACCATATCAATCTTCCTCTCTCTCTCTCTCTCTCTCTCTCTCTCTCTCTCTCTCTCTCTCTCTCTCTCTCTCATTTAATTAGCTAAGAACTTTTCATGCTGTTTCTTGAGTTATCCGAGAATTTTCTTAAGGTTCCATTTTGCTTACTCAGAATTTTTTTAAAAAGGTCACATTTGCTGAGATTTCTTAGTTATGTTTTTTATGGTTTATTACAACAATATAAAGTAGGCTTTAAAATTTTCAAATCTGAAACTTCTTTAAAACCATGATAAGTACCCCCGTCCCTGTTCCCCATCTGACTTTGCCCCTAGCTATGCCAAATGGGTTAAAGATTTTATTTTTCACCAGAAGTTTGTATTCTTTTGAAATTGAGTATGTTATAACTATTTAATCTTTATAGTAGAAAACTAAGAATATCTCTACAGCCAAAAGAAAAAGAAAGTGTATTTGATTCCAAGAATGCTGATATCTTAATAATTTTGCCTGTTGAATCACTGAAGAGGCAATTAAATTAAATATAATCATTGAAAAGGTGGCTAAACTCAATGTCCATTTATACCAAGGACACTTTGCCTGTTTCAAATACGTAGCCTCACTTTGGGCATTAGGTAGGACCTTGAGAAAATGTTTATGCCTGAGAGAGAAGTCCAAGAAGAATTAACCATAGGCTAATCCATTTTACAGCATGATTTCAGTGATGAATTGTATTAGTTGATGGAGAAGCGAATAAGATATATTTGCCAGAATCAGAATTACATATTGTATAGACTTATATATAAATTCACTATTTATTCGAATCATATATAAAAACTAGAAATAGAAAATATTGGCAAGCTTAATTTGTACCACTGATGTGACATCATCAAGAAAATGATAGTAACTCTCCAGCTAGGAATAGGTGAGTATGGTCTCTGTCCTACTTTTGTGAAATACATGGTTGAATGAGCTACTCTTTCCTTAGTGTGTTCTATGACTTTGACCTTAGAGAATAAACCTACATTTTACTATTGACATAATTATCCCTTTACTTCTCTGTCCTGTTTACATATCCTTAATAGGAAATTTCCATTCTTTTATAGCTTTTTTTTTTTTAACTAAAATTTTTACTCTTGAAACTTGTTTTACCTATAGGTAACACATTTTCTCTGAAGAGAAGTTCTACATGATAACTTTTTCTCTGACATCTGTATTCTGCTGTGACTATCTGCTATGAACCTGTGACTATTTTTTAATATTCATTTTGTTTTTTTTATTAAATTCACTTTTTTCAATTGGGGGCATCTACAAATCATTATTCTACACTCTATACTATCCCTGACATTAATTCTAGGTACAATGGCTGGAGCTATGTATTTCACTTTTGTACATTACTTCTTTTGGTAGAAATAACACATTTTGCAGTCTAGTTATGAGGTGTGATCAAAAAATATGGTGAATATTTAACTTAAAATATGTTATAGTAAAAAACACATCGCCATTAATCCCTCTCAAAATACTCCCCCTGGCTTCAAACACACTTATCCCATCATGATTGCCACTTTCTGAAGCAGTTCTGGAAGTCCTCTTTCATGAGTGTCTTTAGTTGGTCTGTCCTGGCTGGCTTGACATCCTGAATCGAATCAAAACATTTACCTTTCATGGTCGTTTTGACTTGGGGGAAGAGCCAGAAGTCACACTGTAAATAAGATGGATGAGGACACCTGTAATGTTTTTATTTGACAGAAATTGCCGTACCAGAAATGATGTGTGACACGGAGCCTCTGCAATGTGATAAAAACATATGGTGACTGCTGATGCTGAGTGCCATCCAATCAAAAGGCAGGGATCTTCAATACTTGAAGTGGTGTGGAGAGTCTTAGTAACAGTATGTGACTAGTTTCAACTTGTGCGGTGTAGTTAGTCAGGTGTGAGCTATGGTTGAAAGAAGGTGTATTTTAAAATGTGCCCTAAATCATGACAATGCTCCGTGTCACACATCGCTTCTGGATATGGCAATTTCTGTAAAATAAAAACATTACAAGTGTGCCCTCATCCAGCTTATTCACCAGATTTGGCCCTGTGAGACTTCTGGCTCTTCCCCAATGTCAAAATTACCATAAAAGGTAAACATTTTGAATCAATTCAGGACATCAAGGCAGCCATGACAGTGCAACTAAAGACACTCATGAAAGAGGACTTCCAGAACTGCTTCAGAAAGTGGCAAGAACGATGGGATACGTGTGTTCAAAGTGAAGGGGATTGATGGCAATGTGTCTTTTACTGTAATATTTTTTTTTAATTTAAACATTCACTATATTGTTTGGTCACACCTTGTTACTGAAAAAATCTTTATTTCAGTAACTTAACGAGTACACATAACATGATGTCTACTTATTCAATCTCTATAACAAGCCTATGAGATATATGCAATTATTATCCATGTTTCTGATGAGACAACTGAGGCTCAGAGAGGTTGCATGGATTACTCAAGATCCAACAGCTAGTAAATAGAAGAGCTGGGGTTTGACCCAGGAATGCATAGTTCATGTTCTTATGCATGCCCTCTCAGTTAAATAAAGAACTCATTTTAAGAAGAACTTTCATAAAGCAAATTTACTGTTTATGAATGTTTATAATGTTACAATATTATTTTATCAGAAATCTTCGTTGTCAACCATATGTGGAAAATATTTGTTATTTTATGTGTTCTCAATGACATATAAAAAATTACCACAAGCTTAGAGGCTTAAAACAATACACATTTATTTTCTTCACATTTTCCATGGGTCAGGAGTCTGGGCACAATTTATCTGGATCCTCTGCTCCGGGTTTCACAAAACTGGAATTGAAATGTTAGCTGGGCTATGTGCTCATTTTGCTCATTCAAATTGGAAAATACGGCTTCCAAATTCCCTCAGGTTGTTGGCAAAATTTATCCTCTTGCAATTATAGGACAGAGATCTCCATATTTTAGCTAGCTGCTGGGTCCTCTATGCTGCCCTCTGTCCTTTTTTCTTTTTTAATTTAAAGTTTATTGGGGTGACAATTGTTAGTAAAGTTACATAGATTTCAGGTGTATAATTCTGTAATACATCTTCTATATATCACATCATGTGTTCACCACTCCGAGTCAGTTCTCTTTCCATCACCATATATTTGATCCCTTTTACCCTCTGTTCTTTACCATGTGGCCCTCTTCATAGGCAGGTCATGATGTTTGTTTCTTCCAGACCATCAAGAAAGTCTCTCTACATTATGCCAAGACAAAGTCTTATAGATTATTAAGTAATCATAGGGTGACATCACATTAGATTTTCCATATGCTGTTGGTTAGAATCAACTCACTGACCCCACACTCACTTAGGAAGAGGAGATTGCACAAATTCCTGGACACCAGAAAATGGGAAATGAATATGGGAGTCCTCTCAGGGTTTGTATGCCACAATTATTACGACTGTTAAAAATACTAATGCCAAATTCTATACCTTGGTTTGCATTAAGGCAAAGAATTTAGGGGATATTAAACCCCTTCTGTGATACCTTTTGAATCTGAGTAACGAGCTGCAAACTTTTTTACTTTCTTCAGAGAGGACAGCATTGTAGCTTTTGAATATTAGTGGATGTTATTGGTACAGGATTGATCCTATTTCCTCAGTACTCCATCCTGTACCCCTAAGTCTCAAGCACCCATGCACCAGTTCATCCAGTGAAGAGGACATTCCCTTACTAGAGCTCTGTTTACTCTGTCACTCTTCCAAGTGGCAGAACTGAAGGAAACAATAATTACTGTTCCTTCTTAGAGTATTGGAAACAAGACTCTGTATGTGGAATATATTTCAAATTTGATTACTTTATTAATGGTTGCTCAGTGATCAACCTCCACATCATTGATGTGGGCAGCCCAACAGTACTCAGCATATGCATCTAATTGACTTCAGTGAACAAACCTAGAGTATTAAACATGATAAAAAAAAAAGATCTTTCATGAAATTGCCCGCTATGAATTGGAATCAGTTCATAATGCTATTTAAGTTGCTTTCCATTCCATCCACTTTTAACTGAGTCACTATCCACAATGATATGATCGCTTCAAATTTAACTTCCAGGTATATGTTTCCATTTATAACAGTTTAAGAAACTCTTACAAGTCTAGAATTAAGAAAATTTGAAAGTATTAGCTATTCAGATACTACCTATTAAAAATGAGGTAACAAGATATATTCTATGTGGAAGTACACACACAACAAAAAGAATAATATGAAATTTTGCATTTAAGTAAATTATATTTTTTTGATGAGGAAATGAGTTCAGATACATAAGAATATGGAAATCAGGGTAGTTAAAAATCCTAAAGTGCTTGTGCTATGCTCATGCATTTAATGTTTAATTTATTATTAAAGACAGCTCCAGGCAAAAGTTCTGCTCTAAAGATTGGCAAGGCCATTCCATGGACCAAAAATACCCAGTAAATAAGCTGGCTTCGTGTTCTCACACGCTCAATCATAAGTTGGCATAGCAGTTTTTAAAACGTGGTACAACTTCAAGTGTGTGATAAAGACCGAGATAGATTTCATTTTACAGGATGCTTAGGGCCTAAAATTTTCTGGTTAGTCTTCACTCGGAGGGCTTCTGTTGTGGTCACAGTGGTATTCTTCATGGTAAAGGAGAAAAACAATCAGATCAATGTACTTTTTTTTTCGCAGAGTTCACTTATCTGATCATTAGGTCTGCAAACTAAGGCTAGAAAATAGAAAGGCATTTATTTACTTTCTACTTTAAAAACAGAAAGAAAAAAAAAATAGTGACACCCAGAATTTGAATGTGTAATTTAGGTCTCATGACCCCTGCCATAGTAATTTTTTAGAGAAAATATAGAGTGGTCATTACCCAACAGATTCCAAGAATATTCAAGAAACATCTATCCGTGTTATCTCAGCACATGTGGTACAGCAGGGTCACTAAACATTTCAACTGAGGTAGTTCCTTGACATTTCTGTCTAAGAATAGATGTCTTAAACAACAGAAATGTATTTCTCACAGTTCTAGAGGCTTGAAGTCTGAGATCCAGGTGCCAACATGGGTGGTTTTTGGTTAGAGCTCTTCTCTCTTCTTGGCTTGAAAGCTGTCTTTTCATTGTGTCCTCACAGGAGAGAGGTATAGAGAAAGGAGATAGAGAAAGGAGAGAGAGAGAGATGAGAGAAGAGAGAGAGAAAGAATCTCTCTGTATATATTTCTCTTTTTATTAGACCATTGTCTTATCAAATTGGGGTTTCGTCCCTAAGATCTCATTTAACCTTAATTAACTCCCAGGGACTCTATCTCCAGGTACAATAACATACGTTCAAATTCCTGAGCTGGAGAGCAGGGAACCTTAATGTAAATGATGTGGGATCTGTTGACAGTTTCTGGGTGTGGGCCAGGATCCTGTCTCGTGAGACTGAAGAACAGACACACGGACCAGGGAGAGGCAAAAAAGTTGTAAAGGAAGATAGTTGATTAGAGGCAGGAGAAGAGTTTGCAGCTCCCAAGCGGAAAGGGATACCTGAAACTGTGAAGCCCAGTGACTGAGGCAAAAGCTCTTACTTTTATACCTTCCCTTGCCTGTTTGGTGAAGGGGGCTGGCACCTTCTAATGGAATTCATCTATCAGGTTTGTCCTGTTTGCCCATCCTGAAGGGATTAAGGAAATAACCCATTCCTATGTATCAGATCTGCTCCTTTGTCCGGCCAAAAGGGATTTGAGATAATTTATTAACCTCAAGGCACGTTCTCATATCTTTGTCCTGGAGTGAAGGAGACATTCCAGAACCTGGAGTTTCAGGATATGGCTGCTTTTTGTTTATTCCACCAGGGACCTTCCTGTCTACCTAACGACATGCTAACCTGTCTCAAAAGGGCTAGAGCAAGCTAAAATAAAACTCACTATTAATATCAATATTCAGCAATTTTTTGAAATGTTTCTGCAAACCTTTGAATAATTTGCACCGTTTTGAAGAAGTTAATTCTGACAATTTTTGACAGCTTTTTTCATTATTTTTATAGTGTGTCAAGTTTTCAGTGGTCCTTAACACTACCATTTTTGTTTATGTAATTCTAGTATTTATTTTTCATGTGCTCCCAATATTTCGAAATCTAGAATTTTAGCTTCTGCATAAAATTTGGAAAATACACTTCCCTGGCTGTAAGGTCGAAAAGTCAAGGAAAACATGGCAATAGCTGAGTTGTGCCTTTCCCTATTATATTGCATCTATTCTTTGTGAATTATATCTGTACAGCCCTCTTTTTGTTATTCAGATAATCCCTGTGGGATTTCAACCACCATCTATGGTAAATTGGTACTGGGATACATTATGTGATGTTAAAATGACCTCACTTTTCTAAAGAAAAAAAAAATTTCTTAGTGCATGGCAAACTCCCTTTCAAATATTATTAGGAAATGGGAAAACGTATATATTTAGTGGTGTATGCAAATTTGCCCAAGGATAAAGGATAGAATTTTAAGGCCCACTTTTTTCTCTTTTAACAATCCAGCTCTCATGCAGGTTGGTAACCTAAATTCAAATAACCTGTGTCATTTGAAAAATTTTAACCAAATGATTTAATTGGAAATGATCCTAGGTTAGTAGTGCCTCCAGTCAAAAATCAGAAATTAACATGGGTCTTATTCATTCCTAAATGGTTCCTCAACTTTCTATTATATTACAAAATTCCTCCTAAAAAATTTAATAAATTCTATATTTGCTAGATTTATGCAGAGTTCATTTCTGAGGCTTTGTAAACAAAACATACAATTTAAGATGTTTATCCATGTGTTTTGGTCTTTTGTCCTTGTTAGATTACAAATGCCTTGTATAAGACATCTTGATTTATTCCATATTTAAGTGGATTCTAATGCAATCTCATGAATTCTTTGTCATCGAATAACCCATTTTTTTGTTATATTGATGATAATTAACTGGGTTCCTTAAAAAATAAAAAATAATAATAATTCACAGAAGAATATGTGCTACAGATATTTTATTAGAAATAAAAATTGAATAACATAAAATGAGTTGCAAACGTTCAACTGCCTCTGAGGCCTTGTTTAGCTGTATGCCTACTATTAAATAATTCTAATGTACCAGTTATTTTTATTTTCATCTTTTACTTATTTTCATCTTTTACTTAAGCATTTTGTATGTTAGCAGATTCATTGTT
Organism: Rhinolophus ferrumequinum; assembly: GCF_004115265.2. Classification (NCBI taxonomy): domain Eukaryota; kingdom Metazoa; phylum Chordata; class Mammalia; order Chiroptera; family Rhinolophidae; genus Rhinolophus; species Rhinolophus ferrumequinum. The sequence goes on from NC_046289.1 coordinate 16,923,073, forward strand.
TTTACTTTTACTGCCAGTGATATTTCATTCAACTATATGCTACAATGTATGTATTGTTAAGGTTTATACTATTTTAATTTTTTAGAAAATAGTAAATGCCCTTTCTTTCTTTAGAATCCCCATGAGTTGTAGTCTTTTATCCAAAATAATTAATCTGATTATATTTATTTATACATATGGCATTGCCCAAAGTCTGCAGTAATAAACACTGGCATCAACTATGTATAAATGTTAAAAGCATTATGCCATAATCTTGCAGAATTTTATCAACAACTTTTATTTGTTTCTATTGTTGTTCTTTATATAAGCAAATTCATTGGCCTAACTAGACAATTCATTCCTCTGTACTGATTTTTGGCAGTATTGTTGCTATTAGGAAGTCAGATGTCAGTAAAATTTGTATACTTCTGTGCGTGTGTGTTTGTCTTTTCTAGATGCCTAACAGATAATTTCTTTGTCATTAGTATGCTGTGCTTCAATTGTGTTGTGCCGAGGTGTGAAGCACCTCTTGTAATTGCAGAAGCTGAACGTGACTTGTATTCATCTTTTGTTATCGGTATATATCGAGTATTACAATTTTAATAATTTTTTACTTTCTTAAAATGTGTATACATTTTTTGGCACCCTCTGTATATATGTCATAAGCATTTTAAAATCACTTATGATAATTTTAGCAATCACCGTGGAAGCTTGTTGTATTGGTTTTGTATGGCTGGCTACTATAACAAATTACTATTAATACAAACATAGTGGCTTAAAATAGCACAAATGTATTATCTTACAGTTCTGTAGTTTTAGAGGTCTCAAATGGGTCTCACTGAGCTAAACGTCAAGGTCGCTTTCTGGAGGCTCTGGGGAAAATTCATTCTCTTACCTTTTCCAACTTCGAGAAGATGCAGTTTCCTTAGCTTGGGCTCCTTGCTCCATCTTCAAAGCCAGCAACATCAAAGTCCTTCTCACAGTTTCCTTTCACCCTTCTTCCACCTTTAAAGACCTTTGTGATTATCCAGGTAAAGATCCTACCTGGATAACCTATTCACAGGTTCTATGGATTAGGACTTGGATAGCTCTTGTTTTGGGGGAGGGTATGGGGTGTTTATTCTACCTACCCACACTTATCATAGTATTGTCAGGGTACTACCACTGGGATGCACTAGCTCTTTGTTTTTCTGTCTTTCCACTCAACTTTCAGAATTCCTAAAGAGAAAGTACAAATAGCCTAAGTTGAGTCATTATATCCACTATCTGTGTACTGGATGGAATTGTCATTCTCATCAATTCCATGCTAAATGAGAGAATTTCTTAAAAGTAAATTGATGTTCTGCTACCACAGGAACAAGAGGAATGAATGAAAGAAGTCAGGGAATAACAAATGTAGTTAGTAAAAATTAAACTGACACAACACACAGAAACACATAAGTATTGATATTTATTTTCCAAAGTGTGTCTTTTGGTATGTTAGTAGATTGATGTGACTGCTTATAAAGAAGAAAAATATAATTGTTTCATTGGCGTCTAATTTTGAGAATTATTTTATGTATTTGTTTTTTAAATTTATTGGGGTGACAATTGTTAGTAAAATTACATAGATCTCAGGTGGAGAATTATTCTAAGCATATCCTTTTCTTTGGTATTTATTAATATTAAACAAGTCAACAAACTAAAGCATTGAGAAATTTTGTAGCAATGTAAGCTGAAGACAGTTTTTCCTAATCTATTTGAGTAAGGAAACTTTTGTTTCTAGGTTTCATTCTTACTTCCAATGAAACATCCAAGAGGATATATGCTTTGAAAAAGAATTATTTAGAGCAACTTTCCTGAGTGCTACCGGAAGTGGTATGATCAACATTTTGGTACTACAAAACTCTGAAAACTCATACTGTGCATTTAAAATAAAACATTAACTTCAAGATCTTTCAATTAATGTGAGCAAAGGCAATGTTATGGAGAGATGCTATAGTTCTGGGTATCCAAACTTTTTTCAACGTTTTTTACCAAAGGCCACATGCGGCAAAATACACAAACAGCCTGGCCACTCACTCGAGGTGAAGTACGCATTGCCTCACCTGCTTTATTTAAATGAACTAAATATATTTTTGGAATTTGCTGCGGGCCAATTAAAAATGGGTTGCGGGCCGCAGTTGGTCTGTGGGCCGCAGTTTGGACACCCCTGCTATAGTTTCACTGAAAATATGGTTTATAAACAAAAATGGTAATGCTATTTACTATTGTTTTGAAAGTTTTTAAATATATGTAACTACAGAAAAGCAACTACTGTTACCTTATTTAATTGATGCTGAGCATATCTTTTAGCAGTATTTCCTTGGTTCTGAGTCCTCAGTGATATATGTATCGGGGTCATTAAAAGTCCCTCATCTTCATTCTGGCCATAAAATGTATAAATTCTAACAGTGAAATGTAGTTATATCCTTTTAAATTAACAGCACTTTCCTTAACATTGATTTAATTTGCATTTGTTGGTTGTGTGATTTATTATTTAGCCTCTGGAAGTAGATGCCTAATGGGAGGAAGTCACAGAGCAGATCCAAGTGGCATGAGAGAGTAATTTCAGTGTATTTCATTAATATACATTGCCTGCTAATGTTTAGTAAGGTGAAGACAGTCTGAGGTTTTGCCATTCTCCTTTTGACATTAATTTATCAAATAGTTATGGTGCACAGGCTATGCGTAAGACATATTTTGCATATTGTGGAGGTGGTAATTAATAATACACAGTCTCAGCAATGAAGTAGGTTATATCCTTGAGGGACAGACAGAGGAGTGAACAGGCAATTTTTAAAACCAGACATAAAAGAGATAAAAAGCATTATGAAGTTTCAAAAGCAAAAGGAGAATTTTGTTGTTGTCATGGATTGAAGTGTTATAGATAATAGTTTTTGAAAGGGTGTGTCATTGAATAGAACAATGTTCTGTGGGTTAGGTTTTGACCAGTAAAGAGACTGAGGGTGTGGGGGAAATGTTTCAATTGCTAGTAGATAAAGAGCAAAAATATGTTTGGGTGTTCTTGAGAGAAAGGGTTGTAGTCCAAGTAGCAGGAATAAGAGATATATGAAAGGAAAGTTTGAGAAAAAAGGCTATAAAAGCTGGTGTAAGTCCATGGAATCTTGGCCTTTAAATGCTCAGCTGACAAGTTGTTAAAGAATGGAAATGTATTGAAGACTGTTGAAAGAGAAGGGGCATAATCAGTAGTTTGCTTTTGGAAGATTATTCCAGAATGTTGGTGGGAGGGCAGATGAACAATGGGGTGAAATCTAGTAGAAAGTCGAGCTAGAACTGTCTAGTCAAGAAGTCAAGTGACCTTGTTGCAATGATGAGAAAACAAAAAGTAATGTATGTTGAGTGAGGTACTGTTGAGGGTAGGTGAATAAATAGAAAAAACAAGGTACTGGATCTAAGGCAAGAGAAGAGACAAAGAGGGAATGTCTAGGAGTGACATCAAAGAGATAAAGAATTAGAAAATTGACATTTATTTAATTAAAAGTGAGGAGGTTTGGAAATTTTGATGGTTTATTGGGAAAGCTGATGACTTGATTTGGGGTATTTTGAGGTATTGATAGGTAGGCATTTGTCAGGAGAATATTATTAATGCCCTCTGTATTTCAAGTACTATACGAGGCAGTAGAGGTTTACTAAATGAACATGACAGACTCAGTTTTTTCCCTTAGGGTGGTTAGAATCTAGTAGATAAGACAGAAAGTAAATATAGGTAGTTGCTTTAAAAAACAGTCCCAGGTGTGTCCTTTCCCGACTGAAGGTCGAGTTCAGTTTGATGTCCCTTAAATATGGATTGGCTGTGTGACTCATTTTGGCCAATGGATGATTAGCAAACATAATATATGTAGAGACTTGCAAAATGTTAGTGCATTGTGCACTCTTGTTTTTGAAACCCTAACTTTGCCATATGAAAAAATCTGGTCTAGTGTGCTAAAGAATGAGAGATACGTGGTGGTTCGTCACTCCTAATGCCTTGGCTGGCAGTCTGCTAATTGCCAGAACTATAGATGAGGCCATCTTACTTAGATCATCTGGGTACCAGCTGATCTGAGTAGAAATGCATAAGAAAGCCCAGCAGGGTTCAGCCAAATAAATTCACACCAGAAGGATTATCTATCCAACCCGTGGGATCATGAGCTAAGCAACATTTTTTTTTAAGGTACTGTTTTGAGGTACTTATTTACACAAGTTAACTGACAGAATACATACATACATACATGCATACATACATACAAACATACAAATGTTGTTGATCTTGTCTTTCTATGGTCCTGTCTTGAACTCTTTTAAGTTACCTAGTCTCTTCATGTTGTTAACTCAGTTTCTTGTAATCCACTCTCTGAAAAACCACTTGTTTTTCCTATCTCAAGTCCACTAGTATCCGGTGTCCAAAAGTCCTATAACTCACGTGATCTGTAAGTCATTGATCTGATCTTCTTTTTACCATGCCTTACCTCCCTAGTGTCCTTTTCTACATTCTATCTAACTTAAATTCCCTGGCCAGTCATGAATACCTCTCTTCGTGCACCCACCCTTACCTCCTTTGCCCCCTCCTGTTTGTCATTCAACATTAACACAACCACAACTGACTAAATCTAACGCTTTGCATAATCCTTGTGTCCCCCCGTGTAACTGAACAAAAACACACAAGCACAATTATTTCCACAAACCTAGACCTCCAGCGCTGCTGGATAGCTACCCGTCACTCATAATATAGCCCCACGCACATTTTGCTGTCCCAACTCTCCTAGAATAGGTTTTTGGTTTGTTTGTTTGTTTGTTTGTTTTCCCCCTCAAACTCTAATGTGAATACAAATCACCTGGTGGTATTAGAAAAGTCCAGCTTTTGATTCAGTTAGCTTGAGGAGGGACCTGAGACTCTGCATTTTTAACATGCTCCCAGTGATGGAGGTACTACTTTTTCTTAGACCATACCCTTAGGAAAAGGTTCTAGAAGATCATTTCCTATGTTCTTCTCTCTCGTAAACCCCAGATCTCCTTCTCGTTCTTGCTTTAAGGTAATGATCCTGCTCCTGACTTCACAGAAATAGTCAACAGAGAAAGTTGATAGCTCAAAATCATGACTTCCTACATAACAGTCTCTGTATCTTTACAATCTGTCTTGCCATCAGTCAACTACATGTAATCCTAATGAAAGCCAATACTTTCCTCTGTAGGGTAGAGGACCCATCTGTTGAAGGAGGTCATCAGGAGAAGTGACCTCCGGTTGACCCTTGATCTGGACCTGGGCAATTGGTGGTTCTGTACCCCCTCCCTCTGTCTTTGGAATGTGCATTCTGCTTGCCTTACACACACTATAGCCTGTACAGGGGCACAGCCTGCACAGATGGTGTTGAGACTTTCTGGGTGGTATATATGACTGAATCCAGTTAAGGCCTCTATAGAAACCTTGAAGATTCTGGCGATTAGGTTCAGAGATCTACTTCTTTTGTAGGCCTAAAACAAGCCTTGTAAGTAAGTTCCCTTGCTTATTGAAACGGTTACCTACCAATCTGGAGTGCTTTACCTCCTTCAACTTCTCCTTCTTGTAACTGTACAGGGGCCAGTTTGTGAACCAATAATATTTCCTCTTACCAACTCAGGGACATTGTTTCCAAAATTTTCCTCCTCCTCCTATGTAGAATTCTCATACTCTTCTGCTTTCCTAAGTGTGGTTGTAGATAAGAATCATCTAGCAATTCTCACTTAAGGCTACTCAAAACTTTTCCCACCATCATACTGCACCTGTCAAATCATGAATAAACTCCATGTATTTAAATCCAATGATCATTTATTAATGCACTGTTTGAACAGTCTTTGCATTTGACAGATTTTATCAATCTCTTCACTCAGTTTCCAGGACCTCTCTGGAATTTTTTTTCTTGTGTCATTGGACATTCTTAAACTCTTTTGCAAATTCCTAATATTCTCCTTGTCCACTTAATAGTGACTGAATGAGGACTCTATCCTTAGTTCTCCCCTTCGTCCACTTTCCTTTTCTCTCCACCTCTCCTCTTCCCTCACCTTGCTTTGTCTTCTATTCCCTTGTCTTGTCTCTTCTATCTACATTCACATCCATAGGATCTCGTGTAGTATCATGACTTTAAAGTCATCTAAATTTCTAATCATATATCTCCAGCCAACTACTTGCTCCTGAAACACAGATCCTTATAACTGTTACTGGTTATCTCCAAAGATCTAACAGATATCTCAACCCAACATTTCTAAAACGCCTAATCACCTGACCCTACCAAATTTGCGCAATCCCCAGTCTTGTATATTTTAGATATGTCAATATCTAAATGGCAACTCCATCCTTGTAGATACCTTTTGATCATTCATAAGTCCTCTCTTGTTCTCACACCCAAATTCAGTCTGTCAGGAATTCTGTTCAACTGACCCCCAAAATTTATCCAGAAGCTGACTGCTTCTTACCGCCCCTAGTGCTACACTTTGCTCTAAGTCACCATCTTTTCCCCAATGGACTCCCCAAATAGCCTTCTAATGGGTCTCTCTTTCTATCCAAAAGCATTCAGAATTATCCTCTAAATAAGCAACTCAGATTCTCTGCTTACATCCCTCACTACCTCTCAACTTCATTCAGAGTGACAGCCAAAGCTTTTACAGTAACCTCCAAGGTTTCACATGATCTTTCTATCCCTATTATATTAGCTCTCTGTCTTCATCTTCTGCAATCCACCCTCCCTCCCAGCCACACCCAGCCACCCAGCAACACCTACTTTTTCTTGCTCCAACACACCAGCATTTTCCTAGGAGCCTTCGAACCTTTGTACTCATTTCCCTTTTCTTGGAAAGCTCTGCCCCAGATAAAAAAAAAACATGGTTCAACCCCATTATTTTCTTTAGGTCTTTTCAAAAAAGACTGATCTCTTCATTTTATAATGAAAAAGTTCCCTCCAACCCCTTCACCCACTCCCTTTTTCTTCACATTGCAAAGGTTGTTTTTTTTTTTTTTTTTTACCACAACAGTTATCATCTTTGACTTGTCTATACCATAAAATTTATTTCTTTTTTTATAGTTCTTGTCTATTGTCAAAGAAAAACTTAAGTTCCGTAGTTCTAAGAGTCTTTGTTTTTGTTTTCATTTTTTTCAGTGATATACCCCAAGTACCTAAAATAGTGTCTAGAAGATAGCAGACCACAAGTATTACTTACCTGAATGTTGAGCGATTGGAGAATGTAGGGGAATAATAGGGTGCTATATTACTTAACACTAGGCAGAGAGTTGTTACTAGACATGTGATCTGTCAATGCTCATTGCATTACCTGAAATATCAGATTTTTTTTCACCCTGGCCACACATGGAAACATGTTGAAAATTGATATCTATATTCTTTGTATAAGTATTACAGTTCTAACATTCCAAAAATCTTTCCGAATCGAATCCAGTTTTAGAGTTCCAACTGGCATAGCTGTTAATTGCTTGGTATTTACCTGTTCATTTACAACTCAAAGTATTAATTTAACTTAAAACATTGGCGAATAACCTCTTCTTGCACTTTATAATGCCTATGGCAGGTTACTGCCTCTTTAATGCCATCACCCCATACAATATAAATGGAATTACAAGAGACCACTTACCGTTCAATTACCAGTGCACCCATTGCTTGGTCTTTGAAATGGCACTGAGCATTTTAAAAAGGTCTATTTAGTTAAGCCACATAATTTATTTAAGAAGGTTTTAAAAGCACACATGCATCTATCATTTCAGAAGGCAGTGCATTGTATGTAACAGAAATTATAAACAAAACAAACAAATTCCTACAAGTGAAACAGAAGCAGCTTGTAAGATGGCATCATAGAATGTAGTTTCTCAGGCCTCAGTGAGGGGAGAGAACCATCCTACTCAAAATAAAGTGCAGTGTCTGCTTTCCAGCCTTTAACACATTAGTATCTCCAACAAATTTACAAATGGTGTTCCAGTTCCAAACAGACATTCATAGTAGGTCACAGTTGTGGGGTTACGTGTTTTAAGACTGTTTATGAGGCAGCACTTCGAATCTGGAAAGATCACATTGGCATTTGTAGCACTCTGTGTGTGCAAATAGGTTTCTTGTTCAAGCTTCTGCAACAAACTGTGGCAAAGCTGCTTGCAAAGTTGTCTCTAATGAGACAGCTTAAATGTGTTGCCACCTGGGTATTTCTGATCTGGCTTTTCAAGCTCTCCAAAGGAGGCTGCGTAGAGAATCAAAGAGTCTGCGAGCAGTTGAGATACAACCCCAGGAAATGTCAAAGGCAGATTTCAGCGTACTGTTCTGGTAAAACAGGGAAATGACCAGAGAAGTGAAATCCATCTGTGTTGTTTCAAAGGACCCTCTGATACACTGGTTATGTGCTTAGGAGAGAGACAAGTAACCAGAATCCCTGGGGTTTTCCCTTTCATGTGAGTGTCTGTCTCTTCAGTGTTCTCCCAGGCACGATGATGACAGGTTTGTGAGCGGAGCCTGCATCATAAAACTCACCCAGGGCCCTTGGCCACAGGAAATCCCCTGAGGAAAGCAGAGCCAGAGGCAAATTCTTACATAGGCCCTCCCCTCTAACACTAACATTTTATTCCAAGGGAAATTAAAGCAACATTTAGTAGGGGAAAAAGTGACAGAATTGTCTGATCCTCGGGACACTTTCCAAAAACCAAAACAGGCAAGATAGACCCATTTGCTTTTTTTTTTTTTATAGTAATAGTGGAAAATTGAGGATTAGCAGATGGGTGAAAAGTCGTATGCTGATGATGTCTTGGCAATCTTCAGGAAGTTTTGATTTCCACATCATTATGCAGGCTATTCACCCTCATGATTGGGAAGCCCCCAAGACACTCAGATAACCATTCTGCATTTGAGATCTAGAGTGACTACCTAAATTCACCGTGTCTTGTCCAGAGAAATAATGTGCAGCAGCTGGTCTTGAATGGCGATTACCTAATACTCGTGGCACTAAGCATATGGGCAAGGTGTCGTGTAACTGTACAGTGTTGTTCTCTGAAACATTAATTAAGTAAAATTAAATGGAGTTTCCCTTCACTGACACCGGCAACACATGTATTCCTACCTTCAACAAGCAGCTGTTAAGTGCAAAGCAAAAGAGGATTACATAAGAAAAAGAAGTGAATTTTCTAATTAACTTAAAGACAAACACATCACCTGAGAAACAACTTCCAAACACAAATTCCTTCCAAAATCAAATCTCTGTTTTACTAATATAAAGGCAGATTTTGTAAAGTACAACACCCTCGTTTCATGGATGGTCATTTATTCTCAGGTCTGAGACTCATTTGGGTCTCTTTCAAGCTTATCCTGCCAGTACCTGACTTCGGAGTCTCTGTTCTGTGTGTTTATAATGATATATAATACATAGATACACATGTATAATTTAATAAAATATATAGATATTTAGTATCTATATACTGTCAACTTTTCTTAAGTATTGACCAGAGCTTGCCAGGGATATGGAAAGGCCTTGATTCCATCCTGGATAACTATTTTCCAGTTAGGTTGCTTTGGGAAAGTCATTTAAATTTCCATAACCTCAGACTCTGTCTGTAAAGTTGACTGAGAAAAGGAGCTCTCGCGTTGGTTCCTAACAGAGCACCTTGTTATTCTGCTATCATGCCTAGTCTAAGGTCCCCTATAAGAATAGGGTAGATATTTGAAGACGGACATTTGAAGATTTTACACACATTGAATCATCACAAGAAGATTTTACACTGAATCATCACAACATTGCTTTACATTTAGGTAGCACTAAACTTTTTTATTAACTGATATGCTTTCTTATAAAAAACCCTGAATAGAACATGAGATGCTTAACTGTTATTATTATTTTTTATTATTATCAGTGAGAAATTTTTTTTATTATTAATAAAATAATAATACTTTATTATTAGTGAGAAAAATGAAGTGCAAATTTAAGAATTTTTAATCTCCCATCAAGTGTTCTGTGCATACCTTCTTCATTTCCACTCCTTTTCAAATATATAAGCAACAACTCATTGTTATTAGAAATAAATATAAATAACCTCTAGAATCTCATTTATCATTTTTTGAAATGTACAGGATATTTTAGTGTCTTTGACAAACTATCAAGTACAACTCACTGACTACATAGAAAACGATGTAGTTTTTTTTAATTTAGTTTTTTCAAAATAAACAATAAAAACTCTGAATCATAAAGAAGAATATGGAGACTTGTCATAAAACAAATGCCAGAAATTTGTTTAACATATGTATGTATTATGTTGGGCTACTATATCAATTTCAGTAAGCTGTGTTATGCTACAATAACAAACTTCAAACTCTCAGTGGTTTTTGCTACAGGCCCATCAATGGAAGGCTATGGATTATTCCCTAACACCTTTAATGAGAAACTTATGATGCTAATGTAGCTTCCATATAGATTATATCTAAGATCATGGGAGAAAAATGAGGTTATGGAAAAGTATACACTGCCTGTTAACATTTCTGCCAAGAAGTGATAAGCACCCTTCTGCTCACATCTCATTAATCTAAACAAGTCATATGGTCATGCTTGAGTTCAACAGAGTTGTGTTGTGTATTCAACCTGCAGGGAAGATTTAAAAAAAAAATGTGGTAAGGATTAAAAGAGTGTACCATAGCTACTTTCCAAAATAAGTTGATATATTGAAAGAGATGGTAAAGATTATTGAGGTAACTAGTTATGTATATATGATTTAAACAATAGAGGTGTCAAATTACAAGAACCAGATGTCAAACAATAGATTAAGGAACTTCAAAAATCTGCTTCTCCATAAAAGTATTGAAAACACTTGCCAGAATTGTTCAAAACCAACCTTTTGAAACTCTGGAAATAAACCAAAAGTATCTAATAATCCAAAAAGAATTTATTCAAGAAAAGAATGGCTAAGTCTCAGCAAAAGAATCCAGTTTGTGGCATTGTAACCTGCCATGAATCTTTCCATTCTTCTCATGACATATTTTTGGTACCCTTGAAAACCAACAGCCTTGCAATTACTGGAGCTATAAAAACCAGCAGCCTACCATCTTAGGAGCCACTGCAGGGGGAAGATCAGGGTTGGAGGCCCTCAAGATACCCTGCCCAGGGAAGAGTCATTATTTGACATGTTTGAAAGGACCATAAAATTCTCTATTCTTAGAGCTTGTCTGTATTGACATGACTCAGTACATGTTCTCAGCAAAAACACTAAAATCAAGGGCATTTGTCAAAAATAACCATTGACAATTGTTTAACCTCGTAAAGCATGAAGCAGCAAAACCATTGAAAATAAGAAGACATCAAATGGGGGCAAATGGGAAAGAAATGTCTATAATGGATTTTGAAAAACTCAAACATATTTTTGGAAATATTGAAGGCCACACACATATGCAGGATGTATGTGTGCCTAGAATATATGTAAGAAGTCCCTAATCTCTCGTCTCTGGCTGACTTTGAGTGTTTGCATGAACAGATAGTGAGGGTTAAAGCAGGGTTGTCTGGTCTGCCCTCAACAAGATTCAAGGCATTTAAGGAAATCTCTGCCCTGTCAAAACTAACCACTAAACTAACTGGAAATAGATTTCAGTGGCTGCACATGACAAGTAATACAGACTTTATAAAAATAGTCTTAATAAACAAACAAAAATAATACATGTCAGCAAAAAGAGTCCATGAAGAGGTAAATAAATCTGATTTTTATAGATGCTACACACATTATTATTTTAAATTTCTAGTTTACAACAATAAAATTGCGAAACACACAAAGAAGCAGAAAAGTATAGCATATACACAGGAAAAAGATGGTGTTCGTAGAAACTATCTCTGGGTAAGATCAAGTTCTTGATTTTAAGACAAACTTTAAATCAGCTATTTTAAATATGTAAAAAGAGCTGAAGAAAACGATGTCTAAAGAACCAAAAGCCGATACAAGAATGATGTCTCACAAAATAGAGAGTAAGTATGAACAGATAAAAGTTATAAAAAAAGAGATCACTAGAAATTCCAGAGGTATAAACTACAATAAATTAAGTACATAATTAACCAGGGGGATTCAAGGACAGTTTTAACTGGCAGAATAAGGAATCAGGGAACTTGAAGATGTGTCAATTAAGATTTTCTACTATGAGAAACACAAAGATGGAAAATGCTCAGATTCTCAGACGTCATCAAGCACACAGATAATGGGAAATCTAGAAGGAGAGGGGGGACAGAAAGGAGAAGAAATAAAATTAAAATATAATTACCAAAATCTCCCCAAACATTATGGAAAACATTCATCTCCAAATCCAAGAGAACTGTGTAATCCACTTTTTTGGTAAACTAATGTCAGAAATAATTAATTCTGTAAAATTAAGTTAACTACATTAACTTTGGGTGAAAAAAGTACTTTTTTCTTTATGGTCGAATTTTCCTGATACAAAAGTTTTCACTGAGCAACTACAATGCACCAGAACTTAATTCAGATTAGGCTATGTTAGTGAAAGAGAATGCCCAGGTTCCGGGTTTAGACACTACTAAACCTCCGAGGTATTTATTATCTCCATGTTCTTTCAGAGCCTCTCATGGTCTCTCCACACACCTGCTACGATGGTTTAGCTGGACACATGGTGACCTTACTTAGAGAATATGGTTCTTGGCATCCATTGAAACTGTGTGTGACAGCATGGGAGTAAGCTCCAGGGAATGAAATGTGAGCAGAAGTGAGGGGTGTGGCTCCACATGACATCTTTTGAAAGAAAATCACTTTCTGATTTTAAGTGATATGAAGGAAATATCTGTTTCTCTTCTCACTAACTGTAAAACAGACTCTGTGTAAGTGAGATGGTTTCAATCCCTTGTTCAATACAACACCTTAGAAAAGACAAGTACAAGGTAGAAGGAACCTGGGTCTTCATGTAATCGCGTTAGTTGATTGATCCATATCCTACCACATACCCCTGGACGCATGTGAGAGAAAAATGGTCTGAGTTGACTCATGCTATTTTTTGGTCTTCTTTATTACCTATATTCCTACATGGTAAAACTCTTTCTTCTTGGAGTTTATATACTTTAATGAATCGTTTGAATAGTTTGCTCAAAATTTAATTAAGAAAAAGTGGACTCATTTTATTTATCAAGGAATCTATTGTTTTATTTCCCAAGGGACCTCCTTTTTTAATTCTTTATAAATCTTTTAAAGATGTTGAATCTAAAAAACAAAATAAACAATACAAAACAGAAATAGTCCATAGTTATAGAAAACAAACTACTGCTTGCCAGACGAGAAGAGTTCGCGGAAAGACAAAAAAGGTGAAGGGGAATAAGAGGTTCAAATTTCCAGTTATAAAATAAATAAGTCATGAGATGTAATATACATTATAGGGAAATAGGTCAGTAATATCGTAAAAAACTTCTGTGATGGCTACTAGACATCATGGTGATTATTAGGAATATTAATGTTGAATAAACATGTTGCACACCTAAAGCTAAGATAATATTGTATATTAACTATATATTCATTAAAAATAAAATAAGTCACTGGTAGGAAAAAATAAGCATCTAATTTTACTGTGAAATAGTGTCAATCTAACATATTTCCTTGATAATTATTGTTTTGTATTTTCAAGTTTTGTTAATTTTGTTTTGGAAATTCTGAATAGCATTTCTTTCCAGTAAGTTTTCTTTCATTAAATTAAGCAAATTTAAATATATTTTCAAATCATAATGGTATTAATTCTTCAAGGAAGAATTCTTCAGGGAAATTCAGTGAACTTTCTCTACCATCATTTTTTACTTACTTTCAAAAACTTAATTTTCGCTGCTATGAGATCTAGCTTAACTAAATATATATATATATATATATATATATATATATTTAGCTGAATATATATATATATATTCAGAAAGAATAAAATATATATTTATATTTTTAAAAATATATATAAATATATATTTTATTATTTCTGAATAAAATATATTCAGAAAGATCAGAGAATAAATGCATAATATATCATGGCTCTATAACTATAGGACATATCACTTTATCTAAACTCCGATCCATTTTTATTTATTAAAATATACTATTTATAGCATATACGAATGTTTATATAATATTGTAATGTATGTTATATGTGAATAAGTATAAAATATGTTACATATATAATATAATGCATATTTTAATGTTCAACAAGTTAATTTTACTTTTAATAGCACCATTTAACCAATTGAAGGGACAGATAAAACCACACAGATTAGAGAAGGCCTGATAGAATTTTAACAGAGCAATTGAAGATCCGTGGAGTGAATAATCAATCCTATTGCAAATAAAAAAGCACTGGCAAAATTTTACCAATGTAAAGTTTATTAACATGTTTGTTTTCATTTTTTTTTAATCAGGTACCTTTTCATAGCATCAATTCTATGAACACTAATTTTGATCTGTGCATAGAAAAACTAACTAAAATTGCTTTTAAATGTTGATCTTTTGTATACCTCTCTCAATGGTGCTACTTCTGAGCTCTCATTCACACTTAGATTATATTAGGAAAACTTGGTCAGAGCTGAATGTCTTTTTAGACTATGAAATGAGAGCTGTCTACTGTTAAAAATATTAGATAAAATTAAAATTTCACTACATAACCAAACGTATCTTTTCACCCAAAATCAGTTTCATGAGTAATTGTTTCTCAAACCACGTCTTGATCTTTGATTAAAACTATCCAAAATGTGATTAGAAGCTGGTCATTAATATGGACATTTAATGATAGTTTTATGATTGACTGCAGCATGATCCAGCCAACTCTTCCCCTGGGCAAAGTCATAGGAATATCATGAATCAAGGACTAAGAAAGAATTCCACTCTGCAGATACCTTACGGAACTTTTAAAAATTGCTGACTAACCAAAAATAATCTTTAATGGTAGCTTTGTTTGCATGAAACTACCTATTCTTTACGTTCTGGGCAATCCAAAATTGTCAGAAGATGGTTGTGCATTGTGGAAAGTCATCACCTTTCCTCATCCTTCATGTTTAAGAGAGAATTACCTTTTAAACACAGAGAAATAAGAAATGTAGGTTAAAACCTCTCATGAGATTTTTAAGTCTATAGAAACATTTCCTTCATCATTCTTAGAGATGGTTGCCAGGGGGGGAAACAAATAAAGGGTTTATGGACTAATAATTTACAAAAAAGTTTATACTATTTCCTATTTTCTTTTCTTATTGAATCAAAATAAATATTAGAATATTCAATTCTCTCAGCCCTTTATTAAGTTAAATGTTGCTTCAGCAGGTTTGAATTTCTAGTTACCAAATACAACTGAGTGTGGAATCCCCACTCTATTTCTCTCTTCACATCATTATTAGTATTCTCAAAACAGTGTTCTAGTATGCCATTTAGAAAAACACTTGCTCATACCTGTATGGATTTAAAGAAGAATACTAAGAGTAGCATGAATTTCAATTAATGTTACTCTTTGTCTCTGAATACCGATAACATACTTTCTTTTTTAAAAATCAGCTTCAAAACAGAAAAAAAAAAGTCAAAATGGTCAAATATTTGCTTCAGTGTTGAGCAATGTTCTGACTTGTACTTTTGTCAGTTTTCTTATACTAGGAACTAAATTTCCCAGAATGCTCTTTGCTACATGGTTCCAGGTTAAAGTTTGCCAAAATGAAGCTGTATAAGATTTGAGAGGCAAAATGAAGCAGTTACTATGACTCACTGAAGTCGATATTTAAAGGTGCTGAGAAACACAGAGAATCTGGCAGCTTCCAGTTTGTCCTCACTCACTTACTTGACTTTCAGCGTTTCTTCCCAACTCTACTAATCAATAGTAAAACCAAGCCCACTACATAAGTTTTGCTTAAAACTCGGAGGGACCATAACCATAAAAACCTAACATCCTTCCATAGACCTCTAATCGCCCACAATTTGTGGTACAACTACAGCAGTTGGTCATTCTTAGACTCCAGGCGTCCTGGCAAGTTTCCTTTCACTCATGCTATTGATTTTCCTTAGATTATTTACTTCTTCTTTTGGAACTTTTACTTCCTCAGCTACCCACACAGTTTTTAAGACCTAATTCTCATTTTTAAAAAAAATCTTACTCCAAAATAGTTTCTATGCTTTTGCTTCACTCATTAAACCATGACTGATGTGAGCATCATATTTTTGTCTTCATCCATTGGTCTTTTGAATTAGATTTATAATCTAGTGTTTGTTTTCCCCTAAAAACATTATAGAATAGGAAATACAGAAGAGTGGATTTGTTATTAGTGTTGCTCTAAGCACGGGGCAAGTTCTCATACAAAAATAACTAATGATAAACACAAACAAATTTGAACTTTCCAAATTTTAGAATTTTATCTTGACGTGTCATTCCCTCTGCCTTATACGGTACATTTTGTCAGTTTAGGAGTATAGATTAAATGAATTTAAAATCCCCTACAAAGGCAACGCAACATATTTTCAAATCTCCTGTCTTTAAAAGTAGGTCCATGTTGGTTTTTTTATTATTATTTTGTCATTGAAATTTCATGGCTTATTATATCACAGGTGACTTTTCTATAAGTCCCATTATATCTTGTGCTCTTATAAAAGGAATCTAGACTTATTTACTCCCTGTTAAAATGAATTATCACACCAGAAATGGTGTGGAGGTTTTATATTGTTGGCTTTATAAAACTAGCAAGATACTTTTAACTAAGTTTTCCTATAAAGGTATACATGAAGTACAGATACTATGATTTGAAATAAAATCAGAAATATCAAAGTAATATTTGGAGCAAAATTGTCTTAGTCTATGACACTTAAAGTAGATTTTAATTATGCATCAGATTACTTATTTAAGCATCAATTTCCATTATAATTTTTCTTATACTTCTAAAATATGTTGATTTTGTATAGATAAATTTATATAGATAAATGAAAAAAAAAGTACCCATATTTGGTAATACAGCAAGAATAACCATGTCCAGTCTACCTAATTTATAAAAGAACCTAAAAATTATTTAATTTTCAAGAAATTATTTTATTCTGTTGCACATCAATTTAGGAGGGGATTCCATAAAAGGGGATTAATTCAAAGTTCAATTAAATGTCCTTTCAAGAAACCTACTTATGTTTGTCTTTATAAATAACAACGTTTTGGGTCAAGTATCACTTGACAAATGCTTCATTTATTGAAGAATGAATGCTCAAAAAGTATGGAAGCAATGGCATATTAGCTTGTGGTACTCTTGGGTCACAAGGTGTAGATTTGTCTCCAGGTCTACCGTTCATTAGCTGGTGGATGTGGGAAAATCATTTGACCTCTCCAAGGACTTTGTTTCCAACTTAAAAAATCAGAAGCTTGGACTTTATTAGAGTTAAAAAATCATCAATGTTTAAAGACTCATAGGTGCTCTAGGATCCAAGGATTTTATAAAAATCTGAAGCTTATTCCTTTGACCATGAAAATCTTATATACCAAGTAAGATTCTTCATAGGAAAAAAAATTAACCTGATCGTGAACTTCCCTGTCTCATTAGGAAATTATAATAAATATACTACAAAGTCCTCTTTATGAACCAGAGGTATTATTTTAGGCCTTGATCATTGTATCAGTTTTCACAGAAACCAATTTAAGGAAGTTTGGTGTTTAAGAAATATTTGCATCTACAATTTGTGGCCCAAAGCAGATGTAATTTTTCTGCCTTCTTTGCTGCTCATTGTTACCTCTCATTTCTATTATTTGTGCAACTGTCTCCGGCACCATCTTTCCTACCCCATTTTAATAGATTCCGCTCTCAAAATGCATGGACAAAGAAAGGAGAAAAATGATTTCTAAAAGGAAAATCACTGAGCCGTTATTGGAGGAAGGAGGGATATACCGAGAAGAAACACAAAGTTACAGCAAAAACAAAAAATCAGAGGTCTACCACATTCTAAACTGAATGGCATCTTATAAAAAGAGTCACCTTTTACTTAATTCTAACAGTGTTGTAGAAGTAAAAAAATTATGTTTTTTTGGACTTCACCTTGCACAAAATTTATTATTATATGGTATTAGGACTCTTACTATTATTTCTTTCTTCTTTGCATATTTTTAGAATAGTATGGAACATGACTAGGAGTGAATTTATTATTAGGATAATCATATTTGATCTAAATTAATTTTTTAGACTTACCTTTAAATAGTATGTGACATTGGTCATGAGCATACATGTGTATCATTCTCCTTTAGCAGCAAATGGAGATAATAAAGCCTTATTTGCCTCCATTTTTGCTTGCCAATAAATAACTTAATTTGTATTTCTAAATTGCTAGTACCATGATATTAAATGGCTAAGGAGCACACACATACTTATGTGTGATGAGGGTATTTTCCAATCATAATTTATTCCTAAGAGAAGAATGGAATGTGAAACGTCAGCAATAATTTTCGTCCTCCATGATATATACTTAGTTCTGGGAAAAAAATAGTAAAACTCATTTCTAAGTTACTCAGATCAAAATAGAGCTTCTCGAGGAGTAGGTTAACCTCAGCATTAAGTTACTTTAATCTTCATTTGCTTCATTTTCAATTTTCAACACCAACCATGTCTGATTATATTTTGTCTTTTAATGAAAATTGAAAGAAAGATTGTATATATAATGTATATTAATAGGTAATACAAATATAATTATGTTAGTATATAATATATACAATACATAATGACACATAAAATTTAAATGGATATTTTAAGTAAATTTGTGGTTTCATATCTCTGTATATGGTCTAGAAAATTTACCAGAATTATTTTAGTTCATGAGTAATATTGTGGTACAAATGATTGGTTACATATGCCATTTTTAATTAAATTTAGGATTAGGTTAAATCAGAGTATCTCTGATTGTTTCATGAAAAGATTTTAGACAACCAAATGAAGTATATTAGCTGCACTATCATTTATTTAATGGAAGATTCTGGAAAATATGAATAGAAAGATAATACGTCATTTATCCTCCTAATGATGCAAAGAAGTATTCCTGCAGATAATTAATAGTCATTATGATGGATAGTTTTTCAGTTAGAATGGAAACAATCCTCTAAAGTAATAAACTTCCTGATAGAAATCCAAGAATTGCATTTCTTTATTCAAAACTGTTTTAACCAATTCAGATGTTTAACATGATAAACACAGGTAATTTATATCGTCATTTTATTGGATATAACTATTAGGTATTTCTCTAGGGAAACTTTTGGTTTCAAGTATGATAAACCTACTGAAGATCTTAGGAGTAAAAGAGTGGGTTATTAAAAAAAAAATACATGGATGTTTTAAACAGAAGACTATGAATTAAATCTGAAGTTCATAAGGAAATAAACCCAGAAATTATAAAGTCTTCATAAACCCAGAAATTATAAAGTCTTCATGAACCAAGTTCATTATGTTCGATCTCGGCCTTAAGATGTTTTAAGAATAACATGTCATAAGCAACAAGATTTTATTTTAGAAATGAACATTAAAAAATATTTGAATGGGGGGAATAAGGTTAAATCGAAGTCAATTCATGGAGGACAATCTGAAAAAACTTTTATATACATGTCTCAAGATCTGATATTCTATATCCAAGTCTGAACACGGCGCCTTGAGTTTGTATGATTTGTTTATAGTACTCTGATCAGTTCCATATAAAGGTAATGATCCCAATTTTAAAAATAATGGGATATACTTTGAGTAGAAAAAAAATTAACTATTGCCGGTATAGGGGAGATATTCTGACCCTAATAGAGACTTTAACTGAATCTTACAGCTTCAACCTGAACTACTCATCTACTAGTAAGAGATTTACACTAACATAGAAAAAGATCAGAGTCCGTCGTAATTTTAAAAAATTTATTTGGAAATACGTGATAAAGGAGTGTACTTCTTAGCTCGATCATAATTAGAGTAGCCATATGAAATGTTATTGATTCTTTCTAAAATCCATTTTTGAGGACTTGATGGGACTCTCCACACTTCAAACTTTCATCATGACTAATAGACGTTACGTAAAATAATAATGTCATCCTGCAACCCCTTAAAAAAAAAGACCCTTAATCAAACCTAGAACAGTTCCATTCAAATCAGGAAAAATTAGTAGGGCGTCATCTATCTCTGAGAAACACTGACATTAGTAGTTTTATAGGCCAATCCATTCTTACCCTCAGACATTTTTAAAGAGCTAATATCATCGGGCTTTAAAATCAGATCACTGTTATATATGATTTCTTTCCATCCATTTCCAAATGTCATTTTTAATTCATTTTTAGATTGCACTTAATTGAGAATAAAACTCACACCATGACTATCGTAAGGGGCACATTAATTTTAAAGTTCACTCATATAGAAGATTTGTTTTTAATCACAGTGATTTTTCTTTCTCATCTCCTTTTGCATCAGGGCTGGGCAAAAGGGCAAGAAGAAATATTGAGTCCCTCTAACTTTTATTGATTAAGATAATGTGAACAATGAACTGACTTCCATTAATTATCTAACCTGCTTACTCAGGACCCAGAAATTTGGGCAATCGAGTATGGTATTTCATTGCATAAAACATCACAGTCATCTATGGTGTTTACATTATTGCAGATGCATAACTGTGTGATATCCTAAAAGTAACGTGACCCATGCCATATATTTGTTGTTAATGCTCTTAATGTTGCGATGAAGAAAAGCACTGACATATATGAATGGATAATGTGTGTTTGTGTGTGTCTGTGGGGGGTGGGGTGGGGCATGAAATGGAGTAGTTTCATTGAAATACAAATCCAAACTGTGCAGTAAAACCCATTGATGGCTTCCAACTGTTCCTACAGTAAAGGCAAAAATCCTTAATTGCCCAACTTAAAGTCACTACTGGTTCTATGCTCTTTCCAGTTCACCAGCTTCATTTTACTATTTTCTACGTCACTATGAAGATTTCAGCCATGTAGGAGTTCCTTTAATTCTCAGTTGTTCCAAGCTCTTAACCAACATAAATTGTTTACAAATGCTTTTTCCCTTTGACAGAAGTACTTTTCTCTTCTTGATCATTCCATCACAGCATCCTTTTAGCTTAGATAACATGTCTTCTGCCATCATCGGTTATCTTAACTCTCAGTCCTACATCCTCAGATTAGACGAGAGCCTTTCTTTATATGTTTCTATGTATAGGGCAGTAAATGATACCCTGGCAGAAACATCTTAATACAGCCATGGATTTGGATTTGATAAGCTTGATTGTGAATCGTCTGGAAATCATTTTTCATAAAAGTAGATGAGAGTATACTTTTTTGTTTTTTCCTGCTAACAAATTACCGCAAACCTAGTGGCTTAAAACAACACATATTTACTATTACATATCTCTGGAAGTCATAAGTGGGAAATGAATCTTACAGGGCTAAAGACAAGGTGTCAGAAGAACTCCTTTCCCACCGGAGGCTCTGAGGGATGGACAACCTACTCCTTGTCTTTTCCAACTTCCAGAGTCTGCCTGCATCACTTGTTTTGTGGCTGCTGTAGACCTGCAAACTGTTTCTGTCATTGCATCCTTTTCCCTGACTCTAGATTCTCCTGCTTCTCTCTTATGAAGATCTTGGTGATTACTTTGAGCCCACCTGTATAACACAAGATAATCTTCCAATCTCAACATCCTTAACTTAATCACATCTGCAAAATTCATTGTTCCATGTAAGAGAAGATATTCACCTGTCACAAGGATTAGAACCCAATGGACGTCTTTGGAGTGGGTGTTCTACCTACCTAACACAATGAGAATATTTTAGAAGAAGTGATCATTTTGTCTTTTGCAGAAACCACCACATATATTTCAATGACTCTTTTTCACACTTTTCACCTAATCTTCACTACATGAATGGAATTACAAAAATGTTACAATGACATAGCAGCAATAGTATCTCAAGACAACTACAAGTAAGATAAGTGTTGGGGGTCCCCCATATCTCATAGGAGGAAAAGTAAAGATGACCATTTATAATGGAAATGATGCTTTATAAGTGTGAGCACCAAACCAGAAGTCCATATATATGAGTTAATATAGCACATTGTAGAAACTAGAAATGCTCCACCATGACTATTCTTTGAGTGTCTTTTCAATAGGATTTGCTTATATGTTAAGATGCACAAGAAATTAAACTACCACTAAAGCTCAGAGAAGCCCATCTTTGTTTGCAGCTGTTTCCACTGCCAAGTTTCAACAAAAGACTCTCCAAAAGAAAAAAGAAAAAGAAAAAAAAGCATGGATATCAATCATGGTTGGTGGCACAAAAAAGGAAGTTCTGTTTTGGGAACAGGAACAAAGGACAAACTTCTCTACTTGAATGAATCAGCCAATTTTGATTCAATACTCTCTTATCATAAGCAGACCTATAATATTATACTTTCATCTCAAAGATTGAAAAAGTAGAACACAAACAAACAAATAAATAGTTAAGCCCAAGATTCAAAGAAAGTGAAACAGATGTGCATTTCATTTGAATGATCTGATAGTATCCACATATTTTTCTTTATTCAAGTTATAGAAAATTTTCTTACTGTTTGGTCTATTTTGATTTTCTAGTTCTTCATAATTCAGTATAGGAAGACTATATATTTCTAAAAACCTTGTCCATTTTTCCAGGCTATTGAATTTAATGGCATGTAGTTCTTCATAGTAGTCTCGTATGATCCTTTGTATTTTGGTTTGTTCAGTTTTATTTTTCAAAGAACCAGCTTTTTGCTGCTTAATTTTTTTATTGTCTTTTCTCTATTTCATTTAGTTCTGCTCTAATTTTTATTATGTCCTTTCTTCTGCTGACTTTGGATTTCATTTGTTCTTCTTTTTCTAGTTCTTTAAGATGCAATGTTTGGTTGTTTACTTGGGATTTTTCTTGTTTCTTGAGATAGGCCTGTAATGATATAAATTTTCCTCTTAATACTGCTTTCTTGGCATCCCAGTAGTTTTGATAGGATGTGTTTTCATTCTCATTTGTTTGTATCTTTTGATCTTTTTTATTTCTTCTTTGACCCATTCTTTTTTGTTTTTTATTAAAATTTATTGAGGTGAGGTGACAGTGGTTAGTAAAATTACATAGTTTTCAAGTGTACAATTCTGTGAGATACATCATCTGTGTATCACACTGTGTGTTCACCACCCAGAGTCAGTTCTCCTTCCATCATCATGTATTTGACCCTGTTTACCCTCATCTAACACCTCCCTCCCCCCTTGGTAACCACTAAGCTATCATCTGTGTCTATGAGTTTTTGTTTCTTTGTCTTGTTCCTTTGTTGCTTTCAGTTTTATATTCCAGTCATTCTTTAATATCATGTTGCTCAATCTCCACATATTTGTGTTTTTTCCCATTTTCTTTTTGCAGTCGATCTCCCATTTCAAAGCCTGTAGTCAGAGAATATGTTTGGTATGATTTCAGTCTTCTTAAAGTTGCTGAGGCTAGTTTTAATTCCCAATATATGGTCTATCCTTCAGAATGTTCCATGTGCACTAGAAAAGAATGTATAGCTTGGTGTTCTAAGATGAAGTGTTGTATAAATGTCAATTATGTCCATTTGATGTAATATGTCGTTTAAGGCTCATATCCCTTTACTGATTTTCTGTTTGAATGATCTATCCATAGCTGTCAATGACATATTTAGGTCACCTACTATAATTGTGTTTTTGTCAGTTTCTCCTTTTAGTTCTGTCAATAGTTGTTTTGTATATTTTGGTGCTCCCTGACTGGGTGTATATATATTGATAAGTGTTATGTCTTGTTGCATTGTCCTCTTTATCATTATGAAATGTCCATCTTTGTCTCTCGTTACCTTTTTTTATCCTGAAGAGAATTACGATATCTCTTTAAAACCCAGTCTCCAATTAGGCAGTGGAGGTATAGCTATTAATCACCTGCTCATTTGCACAACAGAGCATAACATCATCTTTAAGTTTGAAAACCTCTGGATTTTAAAACCTCTTTATTTTACCTCTACCCAATTTCTTGTAATGATAAGGAAGCACAGGCTTAGGTAGTTTTATTTCACTATCTCTTTATTTTGTTGCTAAATTATACACTAATAAGCATATCTGATATGATAACATTGAATTACTGTTTGATAACAAAATGCCAATCAGTATTGAGGAACATTTCTATTGGGTTTAACAAAGAGATACTATGTCACTTTTTTCTTGTTATTTTTGTTTAAATGTCAAATTTTATAAAATAACAAACGCGAAATAGTTGCTATTTTCTTCGTTTTTATTTCATTGCAGTTGTTGCAGAATCACCCTCTGAGAATCACCCTCTACCTCTTTCCTCCTCTCACAATAGACACAATTGTGAAGCAATAGTCAGTAGTTTATATTTGGAAGGATGGGACTAAGAGCTGAATTGTTTAGACATTACATGTGATCTTTGAAGGAATGTCTGAAGAAAAAGGGGAGATGAATGAGCTGAAAAGGGAGAAAAAAATTAAGTTGTTTAATGAAGAATTTCATGAGATTTCAGTAGAAATGATATGTTGTAAAATGTGTGTCTCATCTCTTTACTGAAATGCCCATTATTTATTGTGAGTTAGGCAACTGATCAATTACTGTGATGTGTAGAACAGCAGGATTCTGCTTTAAAATGAAAGAATATTACGAGAGTAATCTTGAGAAGTCCTGCTGCTCTTAAATTCTGCTATTTTAAGTAAATAGTTAATAGTTTTCAAAATCTAGTTGTACAGTATGAAAATTTTCTATTTTTTTAATTTATTGGGGTGACAATTGTTAGTAAAATTACATAGATTTCAGGTGTACAATTCTGTATTACATCATCTATAAATCCCATTGTGTGTTCACCACCCAGAGTCAGTTCTCCTTCCATCACCATATATTGGATCCCCCTTACTCTCATCTCCCACCCTCCACTCCCCTTACCCTCTGATAACCACTAAACTATTGTTTGTGTCTATGAGTTCTTGTTTCTCATTTGTTTGTCTTGTTCTTTTGTTGTTTTTGGTTTATATACCACATATCAGTGAAATCACATGGTTCTCTGCTTTTTCTTTCTGACTTGTTTTGCTTAGCATTATACTCTCAAGATCCATCCATGTTGTCACAAATGTTCCTATATCATCTTTTCTTACCGCCGAATAATATTCCATTGTGTATATATACCACAACTTCTTTATCCATTCATCTATCGAAGGACATTTTGGTTGTTTCCATGTCTTGGCCACCGTAATCAAAGCTGCAATTAACATTGGAGCACACGTGTCTTTATGTGTAGATGTTTTCAGATTTTTTGGGTAGATACCCAGGAGAGGGATTGCTGGGTCATATGGTAATTCTATTCGTAATTTTTTGAGGAACCTCCACACTGTGTTCCATAACGGCTGCACCAGTCTGTATTCCCACCAACAGTGTATGAGGGTTCCTTTTTCTTTTAATTTTTTTTTTTTCCTCCTGGACTATCTGAGAGAGTAGAGTGGCTGGGAGAAGATTAAAATATATTAGCAAATTATGTTAACAGAATTCTTTTACCCTTTACACATTATAAAAACAAGGAATGTTTCCCAAAAGAAAAAAAAAAAACAAGGAAACTAAAAACTAACAGTGTCTTAAATAAGCAAATGTTTTATTTTACCATATAAGAATTCTAGAGGCAGTAACACAAGGTTCGTTCAAATGTTCAAATATGTTGATTAGGAAAAACTTTTTTTTTTTTTTTTTTGTCTTTGAGCTCCACCATTCCTAGCACATGACTTTCATCCTCCTGATTGCAAGATGATTCTTTCACTTCCAGGTATTGTTTCCATATTTTGGGGAAGGAAGAAGGACCAATGGCCCAACAGATATGCCAGCTAAGCATCTAAGCCTTTTTTAATAAATTAAACATTCCCAGAAACCTCCCCCAGAGATTTTTGGCTTACATATTAGTAGCCAGAACTCGTAATATGTCCACATCTAGATGCAAAAAAATCTGGGAGGGTGAGTGATTTGACTTTGCAAACTCTGTAAAAGTGAAAAGCAGAAAAGAAAGCATAAGTAATGACTTATATGCAACTAACCTTTAGGGTATGCCACAAATATAATCCTAACAACAAACCTATATGATACTAAGTAGTATCTAATTTACAGACGGTAAAACTGAAACTCAGAATGTTAAGGAAAGTCCTCAAACTTATTATTTGAATAGTAAAGCTGAGAATAAAACCCAAGGTTGCCCTATACCAAAAAGAAAGCTTGTGTGTACTCTTAGACAATATATGAGTAACATTTTATTAGAATATAAATAAAGGCAGGTGGGTTTAATCATAGTTGTACTATAAACACTATATTAAGTGGATATACTAAAATTGTTCTTGAATTTCTCATACGCACATACAGGAAGAGATAGAGAAAGAGGAAAATTTATAGGAGATATCACATAGTTGTTTTGTAACAAAGTAGGGGCAAGTTTTTAAACACACATATCCCAGAATATATATGGTGATATTGAAAGAAGGGAGTGAGTTTTATTTTCAAATTCACCAGGTGGCCAGCCTCTCATATTTGCCCTAATGTAAGTCTAGAGGACAGATTATTGCACAAAAGATAATAGTGTGATTGGAAACTCATGTTTGAATCTTAAGAGAGAAAATTTCTCATTAAATTCTGTCATCGAGACAAAGTGATATTTCTGGCATATTATCTTTCTCTGTAAAGCTTTCAAACCACTTAGACTCACTTTGCCAGTTGAAAGCATCCCCTATTAAGCTTCAAAGGATGATGATGAACTTCAAAACCAGAAATGTAACACATCCAAAATGGTCTATAATTTCTCTGTAGCATGTATTTGGAGGAAAACATAGTTTTAAAATTATATAATAGGTTAAAATTCATGATTGTTTTACTTTCTCATTATTTTAGAATTATAATGTAAAAAATTAATTGCATTATCACATGAAGCATTTTTATAAATTCATTTTAAAAGCCAGTGTAAATAGTATTTCCCCTCAAATATTCAGCAGATCTATTCAAAAATCATTGAATAACAAATATATTTCTTATGACCATATAAAATACTTTCCAAATAAATTTATAGCAATGACAAGGGCATTGCTGTCACAGATTATGCAAGATGTTCTTTTATTTTATTTTCTACATTGCTTGTAGAATAATCTTCTGAAAATGTAAACTTAGTAATATCAATGTTTAAAATCACTCATGAATTTTATTGTCTTGTAAGGCAAAATATTAAATCCTCTTCTTGGGATATAGACTTTTCTGATCTTACTCCTGTTTCTGAATTTTTGTGTTATATAAATTCATAGATAAATGGATTTTCACATTCAAATTTGTTGTTCTTTCTATGCATCAACCAGTTTTACCATTCTAATCATAACTTATCCCTGAAGAGGTGTCCCATATTTTACAGTCAGGTCAGGAGTTTATAGAGTTCCCTTTAACCAGAGTCACACATCCAAGGGAGATAAATGGTAGAAATCTTTAATTATACAATTTCTTGGCAATAATTTAAATTCTATATGGAAATTATTCTCTATTTTACTACAGTGTTTGCAATAGCATCATATAATATTTATTAGGATATTATTTTATACACACACACACGCACACATATACATACTATTCAAAAAGTATAGTCTTCATGATTACTTTTCTCTTTCATCAGATTTTAATGATAAATATTTATCATTATATAGAATTTACAATTTTTAAACATTTCAACTTTATTTGGTATTTTAGCCACAGTCTTTACTTTAAAGTAGGACTCTTTGAAGTCAGATGTACTGTTTTTAATTCTATCTTATTTCTTTCTTTTGAGATACCTATTGATTTTCTTTCCAGGTAATAACTCCTCTTTTTTTTTATTACATAGATTTTATGTGTCTTTTTCTTACCAAACCAAATTTTCTTTTAAAAAATCCCTTCTAAGTCATTGATTCTCTTTCCAAATATATTCTTATTAGGTCATTTACTTGTTCTACTGATAAGCTATAAATCATAAGCAGTTTGCTGTTCCTTATCGATACCTCGTTATCTTTTGTTTAACTTCTTTCTACTCCAAAATCAAGCAGGGTGGAAGGATATGATGAGCCTGTTTTCTTTCAAAGTTATTAAAACATTCCCACATATATATTTCAGATTTCATCAGGACTAACCATCTAGCAGTCCTCATTAAGTGATGTAAGCCTGCTGGTTGTATGTCCATTAGCAAAACCTTCACGGTATTTCAAATATATAATTTAAGAGTCCAATTCTCTCAGGTAAATACTCCATACTTCCAATAATTTTGTACATATTTGCTCAAGGTATGTCATACTACTATATATAAATACACTTAAATATATTGTTTGCTTGTTTTTTTACTTTAAAAACTTCTGTATGCAGAAGAAACAATGCTGAATTTGAAAGACTTTTCGTGCTTAATGTGCAGATATTTTACATAGTATTTTCTCAAAATTTTATATTAGAATAACTTGCCTATGGCAAAGTTGATTCTACCAAAGACTAATAAAATAACAACATGAAATCCAGAGGCCCCAGCAATAGAGTTACTTAAAACCTGAGGGACAAATATACTGAGTATTAAAGGAATAAATAAACATAATGTTAGTATTTAAAATATCCTTCAGAGAAGTAATAAAATGTAGTTTCTGCTATCAGCTCAGAATCCATTGCTTATACAATGAATGCCTCGCCACATCACAGAACCATGTCCACCTGAGGCCCAGCCAAGTTCACATTCTTTTCAAATTGAATTTGCCATGCCATTCAGATAAATCTCATCATGGTCACATGCCCAATTAGGAGGAAGACTGAGAGAGAGAGAGGTTAACCACCATTTTCAAACATTACTGACTTGGTCTAAAGAAAAGAAAAAACGTGCTTTTTATCACACACAAGCTTTCTCTGGCGTCGATTTTTGCTATCATGGTAAAAGTAAGCCTCATTCTTAGCACAACCAATTTTTTAAAATATGTATCTACTTGTTCTTAGCACAACCAATTTTTTAAAATAGTCATCTACCTGTTTTTCTCAAATTACTTATTGTCCAGTGACCTGGAAATCAAAATTTCAAATAAGCTTACCATTAAAAAAAAATCTAATGTTTGCATTAATCTACAGAATACAAATATTTATTAATTTTATATTAAATTACTAATTTTATATTATGTACATTAATTGAAATTAAAATATATATATTATGTATCAGCCATCAGCGGGCACTGAAAGAAGCACAGTTCAAAATTCCAATATGCTTACCCATGAAAACAAAATCATTTTTTCTTTTCTGTGTTCTCTTCAAGGGATCTCTGTTCACTATTAAGGACCATTCTTCTACTCACTGCCTGGACTGCAAAGGAATTAATCACTGGCCTGGGACTATTTCCTTATTTACTGATTGATTTCTTTGTCGGTTTGCTTAATGCAAAAGCAGTATCTCAATTTATACAAAGGAAAAATTTACAGTACTTCATCAATTGAAAGACACACTTTTCCCTATTTGTTAACGTCTCTCTAATTGGTGTATGTCTTAACAGTTGATGGCATTGCCATGATTCCATTGGCTATGGTTTGGGATTTTGCTTATTTTTCTTTTTCTTTCATCCTAAGTGATACATACAATAATGGTGGATCTTGTAGTTGATACATTCTTAAATTTGATGAAACATGGCATTGCCTTTAAACAACATAATGTTGGACTATGTATTTTATGTATTAGAGGAAGTAAATCATATATGGGCTAACAAGATGGTCAAGATTATCACACTCTTTTACCTTTGCTGTCAGAATATACTGGGTCTAGCCTCTAGCTTCCAATGCAGCCAAATACAGATACTAAGATACTGTCCATAGGTGATTTACAGGAGTTTCCAACCCACTACCATATAGAAATGGCTGTCCTCAAAGTTAACTATAATGGAAATCTTGCCAAATGCAATAGTCAACTTCACAGCAGAATTTATCAGAGCTGGCCTCACAATTCTTGAAATATTTTCTAAATGTGAAAATTTGAAGTATTTTCTATATGTAACTTGTATAATACAACATATACTCCTGATTTTCTTATGTTACAAGAAAATCTCTCTTACTCAGTCTCTCTTGAAAGATAGAATTGAGTTTTGTAGTCCACAGCTAATTGATCATTCTTAACTTTCTGGTGGACACTCTCTGTACTGCCTATACTCCTTCCTAGGTTATTCTTAACAAATACGTATAAATATATATGTTTAGACATAGAAAATGATGTAGATACACATGTAGTAATAGATTATATATCTTCAGTCCCGAATGTTTCTACTCAGATTTATTCTTTGATCCAAGAGTTATTTACAGCACTGTTTAAAAAATATGTTTTTTTCTATTAACTAAAAATTACATATTAAAATTTATAATATGATATTTCCATATATTTTATATACTAATGTTATACCTAGTATACTGGGTACACTGTTATTAGTTATACACATTTGTCCATTAATTATTTTGTATTTGTTTAATTCACCATATACCTTCAACAAATAATGGTAATATTTTCTCTACCTTTTTTAAATCTTAGTACTTGAGCTTAGTACTTATTGAATAGGAAACTACAAACTCTAGTATAATGATGAATAAGGGTGGCCATCCAATATGTTATTTAATCTGACTTATAAATGAACTATTGCTAAAGATGCAAAGTGAGATGTTTGCTGTAGGTATTTAGTAGATACTGCTTATCTGTATAAGGAAGTGTCTCTCTCCTAATATGCTAAAAATCTTTAGTGAAAATGACATGACACTTCTCAAATTTACTATCTGCATTTATTTTAAAAATATTGTTTCTCTTCTTTATTTTATTAATGTACTGAATCATTCTAATACATTCAGTCATCTGCAAAACTCAGGAGGAAAAGTTACTAGAAAATTATTTTTAAATGCTCAATAACCTGTTTATATTTTTATTTTAAATATTTACATCAATGCTTATGAATAACATTAGTCTTTAATTTTCTTTCATATCGTATTATTGCCTAGTTTTCATATCAGGATTACATTGGATTCAAACAATGAGTTGGCAATCACTTGCATGACATGAGAAGAATTTACTTTGCACAATTGGTATAATTTATAAAAAGGTGTAGGGAAATATTGTAGAATTGTTAAGCTCTAAAGAAAACCTTAGTAAAATCCTAAAAAATATTTATGTTTATAGAAAAGTATCCCCATTAACTAGACATTTAAGAAGATGAGTATTTGGTTCTTGGGCATACGCAGAGCAGAAGCATCATGTTTTCCTTTCCCTTTCCTTTCCTTTCCTTTCCTTTCCTTTCCTTTCCTTTCCTTTCCTTTCCTTTCCTTTCCTTCCTTTCTGTCATTTAGATGACAGAAAATGTTAAAAGAAGAACGAAACAATAAGAATATTAGAAAATAAGGAAATAAGGAAGCAGTGGGCCAGAAAAATTGAGGACAATTCTGAAAATAGATATCTGGCAATAAAACCATGACTCCATTGAAAAAGTCTCCAGGAAAAAGAGCAATTCTTTCCAAGGTCGTTCAACAGAAGATGTAAAATTAACGTGGAAAAAAAAAATTAAAAACTAAAGTAGGCAGTAGGTCTCAGATAATTATCATCCCACAATTACAACACTGAGAGTGGTTGGCTCCTTAAATAATTGGCAATACCAATTGCTGGCGAGGATATACAGTATGAGGAATTTTCATTCATTGCTGATGGAATTTCAAAATAGTACAGCCACTTTGGCAGACACTTGGCAGTTTCTTTAAAAAGTAAATATTGTTTTGCTATATATTCCAGTAACCATACTCCTCTCTACTTATCTGACTTTAAAAACTTACATCCATACAAAAACCCAAACTCAAATGTTTATAGAAGTTTTATTTATAATCATAACCAACTGAAAGAGCAATTTCTGGAGCAATTTGAGCAATAAAATAAAGCAGTGATGAATTTTAACCTATTGTAAAGTAAATGTCTATCAGTTCATATTGATATAAATAAATGATTGAATAAATAAACAAGATGGAGACAAAACACAGATCTCCTATTCTGAAGAATTCAAAACAACTTATCTATATACTCTGTCGTAAAGGAAATAGAGCAAAATTTCCACTCCGTAAGTGTGGGCTTTATATAGTGACTTTCCAAAGAGCACACTGTGGAAAAGAGTAAAAGTAACTTTGCAGGGGAAAGTCTGACGAATACTCCTAAACCAGGTTATCAAGGTCAATTTCAGCAGTGACAAATCATGTTGATAGTGTATACCTTCAATATGACGAGATGTAATAGCACTTCACATACTTCCCCCACCCCCCAAAAAAATACACCTAAATTCCATCTAACAATGAGAAAATATCAGACAAATTACATTTGAGGAATATTTTACAAAATACCTAACCAGCATTCCTCAGAACTCTTACTGTTATCACAAACAAGGGAAGTCTGAGAAACGATCACAGCCCAGATGAACCTAAGAGGACATCACAATGAAATATAGTGTGGTGTCCTAGATTAGATCTCGGAAGAGAAAAAGGGCAGTAGGTAAAAACTAAGGAAATCTGAACAAAATATGGACTTTAGTTAATAATGAATCATTATTGACTCGTTAATTGCAACAAATGTAACATACAAATTAAGAACTTCATAATACCAGAAACTAGATGTGTGTTGTATATGGGAACTCCTTGTGCTATCTTCATAATTTTTCTATAAATCTAATACTATTCTAAAAGTTAACGTGTTTTTTTAAAATAAAAACAAGAGATTTAACTTCAAATTATGTAATTTGTCCTTCATGTGAATATTCCTGCATAGAGAAAATCTGAAACCTAGGTACTTTATAGTGTATTCAACTAGTAAGCTTTCAGAAATGGCTTGATTTACAAACAAGTGTGACAGTCTGTTGCTTTAATTTCTATTTTTGCTCCTTGAATTCACCAAAGAGTATCCATCTAGCAATCTAAAAAGTAAAAATGGGTTTACTAGAAAATAATTTAAAATGAGATTTGGAGAAAATAGTCAGCAGGAAGATATTTTAAATGTGATGTGATAAAATTCTCATCTTCCATAGTAGGGAGCTGAAAATTACAGTCTAAATTAAAAAAAAAAATTACACCTGTGCATTAAAATATGTTTAGTATCAGAAAGCAAAAGAATTAGAAAACAGAAACTGTTAAAAATTGTTACTTCTGATGAGTGAGAATAAAGATGGAGTCAAGAAAGGAGATTTTTAATTTTGGATGATTTTTTACCATGTTATGGTAAAATTATTATTTTAAAACTATAATCATGTAAGAAAAACTTAGAAGAGAATATGTTTGAGTAACTCATGTTACAGAGAAAAATAAAGTTGCATCCAGATTATTTCTAAAGCAATGAAAGGGAGAATGCATGTCGAATCTATGAGAAGCCACCAAAATTACATCTAAGAATTTAATTCATAGCTTTTAAAATCTTTCCTGAAAATCAATAAACATTGAATATGAACTTAAATTCACTCACGCAACATATTTTGGGGAAAATACAAAAATTCATCACAAAGAAAACAAGATGTTGGGAATGATAATGATAAAGTAGAATGACTATAGAATACAATACTACAACTGTTAAATATGATAAATCTATGCAAGAGCTAGTTCAATAAAAAAGAATAAAAAGTAAACATAAAAATCAATTGAAATACGGCATGATGGTTTAAATGAAGACCGTTTAGATTAATATATGAAATCTATAATACATAGTAGTAAATAAGTGAACGAGAACATGTAAATGAAATCAATTTTTTAAAGAAAAATATATACAATATTTAATTTTACTCTGGAATTAGAAAATAGATACAGAAAGAGAAAATATTTTCAAAATGTTAAAAATAAAGTCGAAATTATAATTAGAGGGTTAAATTTTTGCTCAATTATTTCTGTATCCTGATCACAAATGTTGCAGATGCTATATAATTGTGTTGTGAGCTAAAGCACTCTGCAAGAACTGCTGGATTCATACATCTTAAGTACTCCTGTGCTGTGAGAAAATAGCGTGAAAGGAACTAACTCTACAAGTTGAGAACATGTTGGAGAAAACTGCCTCAAGCATATGTAGAATGTTCCCTCTTAGATGCACTAATACAAATAGAAAATATAACATTTTTTTATCAAAAATACAAATGATTCTTCATCTGTGAAATGACAGTATGATTTTTTTTCTTTGTAATGAATCAAGATATCATTAAAGGTTTGCTAAGTAAAGATTCTGTTAAAGGCAAGTATTTAAACTTTGTTAATACATAGCACTTAATTTTTGTTTCCAATGATCTGTGGAATAAGGAATTTGGGAAATGTTCAATATTTCAAGTACTCAGTCTCAGAAACAATGATCATTTATAATAATGTCACTTTTTTAATGGGACACTTCTATGATAGGTTAAGGAATAGCATACTATTATGGGATAGAAAATACTTTGAAGTCAAATAAATCTGCCTTTAAGTTCCTCCTCTGTTTCTTTATAATAGAGGGACAATGAAACCAATTACTTAGTCTGTGATTCTCAATTTCCTAATCTGAAAGTACCAGTTATTTTTTTTTCTTACTCATGGGTTTTAATCAAGTATATAAAATGCATGGTATAGTGTCTGACATATATTATCATAGAGGGGAACTATTGGTCTTAATATAGGCTTTAATCACTAATACATTAATTTATTTAACATTAATTGAAGTAGACTCTATGCCATGTTTCCTGCTGGACCTGTGCATGTACTGGTAAGCAAAACCTGACCTGACCCCTGACCTGATGAAATTTATGCAGTGTGAAAAATAATGTTAATAACTACTTTTGAGTACTCACCAGGTTCTAGGAAATTTTCTAAATATTCTTTCCATATCCCCATGGGAGGATGTTATAATTATCTCTGCTTCATAAAACAGGTACTAAGGAATGGATGGTTAACTCGACCACAGTCATACAGTCTAGTAAATAGTAGAACAAGGATTCAAATCTACGGTGCATTGTTCCATGGCCCAAGATCTTAACCACAATGATATATCATTGATCAGAGAGGCACACAAACCTATACTAACTATATGTCTCTAAGAATTTCAGTAGCAGCATTTAGGATGGAGATTTGATAAGAACAAATGGTCGTGGAAAGTTTCTGTAAGGAGACGAAGACTGGCTGAGATAGTAAAGAAAACTGCTAATTTCTCTATGGTATATGTATGAGAAACTTGCATTTATAGGTAAATTAATATATATTTTCATCAGAATGGTAATCTGAAGTCTAGGCTATCTAGATACGGTAAGCTCACAACTATGCTCCTGTTTAGCAAAATCTATAGGTTATATTCAGACATCCTGCTTTGGTCTGCTCAACTGATTCATGTACAACTTACTTAAAGAACACAAAGGTTTCAAGTGTTCTTCCTCATTATTTAGCAACTTCATTATCGTAGAACCACAATAGGAAAAGGACTGAATGAAAAAACACAAAGAAGAATTCAAAATACAGGATCAAAATTGTAAACCATTAATGCAATATATAAATTTGATATGAGGTATTTTCATAATGTGCATCTACAATAAATTTTTCCCATCCCTTTCTTCCTGCCATTCTTGCACACGTGCACACAAATTTTTTACTTATTTGCCTCGTCTCTGAGAGGGAGAAAGGCATCTTTCATATTATGAAAACTAAGTATAGCCTACCATTGCTTTAATCCCATCTTCGTCTATTTAATTTGAAACTAGATTTTTTTCACTCGTGTCTGTTTTCCTGGAATGCAGCTGTTTCTTTCTATGTCTTTTTAAACGATAATAAAACAATGCTTATATCTTCTTTAACTCAAAAATAAAACAACATAAAGTTTCTCACATTTCCACTTTGTCTACCCCTGAATCTAGTATTTATATTTCCTTCCTCCTTCCCTTTCTTACACCTGCTTACCCCCTCTATTTCTTTCTTTCATTCTTTTTCTTTTAAAGGTAGCCACACTTATAGATATGAAGTGGTATCTTATTGTGGTTTTCATTTGCATTTTTCTAATGATTAGTGATGTCCAGCATGTTTTCATGTGCTTACTGGCCATTTGTATATCTTCTTTGGAAACATGTCTGTTAATTTAGGAAGAACTAACAAACTTTCTGATATAAATGCTACTATCCAAGAACATGGTATGTTTTCCAAGATTTCATTTTGTTTTGTTTTACTCACACAAATTTTAAGGGAATTTTTT
This sequence comes from Rhinolophus ferrumequinum, assembly GCF_004115265.2. Lineage (NCBI taxonomy): Eukaryota > Metazoa > Chordata > Mammalia > Chiroptera > Rhinolophidae > Rhinolophus > Rhinolophus ferrumequinum. The sequence goes on from NC_046289.1 coordinate 16,959,252, forward strand.
ATTTAATTTATAGAGTTGCTATAGCTATTTTAGTAGTTAATTTGCTATTATAAAAATGATTATCTCTTCTAGTATAGATTCTCACTGTTTTTTGTTTATCCATATAAATGCTATTGATTATTGTTGATTTTATTACCTGCTACAAATGATATGTTGACTTGTTGCATTTCTAATTTCTGTAGAATAAAGAGTCCCGCAGTGGCAGATTTCAAACTTTCAGAGGTTCGCCCTCTGGTTTGCAAAATCCCTGAAATTTTAACAATCTGCTTTAAAAGCCAGTCCAAGCTGGCTCCATCATTACTTTGCCTCTTACTTTAATAAATTATTTGTTTGTTTTTAATAGTTTTTCCATTGATCTTTTGATTTTCCAAATGTATAATTCTATCATCTGTAAGTAGAGATCGTTTTAGACTTTCCACTTCATACAATTTTAATTGTTTCCTGTTCTCTAATAGCATTAGCTCATATTTCCTACAAACTGTTAAATGTTCCTGGAAAGTGTGTCTATCCCTCCATTGTTCACGATTTTAGTAGAGACACTTCTGGTATTTCCCATTAAATAAGCTCTGCTTTTGACCTTTACGTGGATGTTTTTGTTGTGTGTGTGTATCAATGATCTATCTAGCAATTGCTATTTTACTGAATGTTTTTAGTAACATAAATTAATGTTATTTTTTATGATGCTTTTTGTGCATCTATACTAAATCTGTGGAGATCAGCATATGATTATTTTCCTAAGTTCTATTAATATGCTACATTGCGTTCATACATTTCTTAGTAATGAAATACCATTTTATTTCTGGAATAAACTCTCTGTGGTCATGACTTTCTCCTTGATATTCTATTTTATTGTGATATTTTATTTCATTACATCCATCATTTAAAATATTTATGAAATATTCATAAATGTGATTGGTCCCTACTTTTTTTTTGGTACAATTTTTAGCAGGCTATGAAATATTATAACATTCTGAAAGAGTTATCAGTATTGATCTTGAAATTGCCCAACAAGAAGGCCAATCTAACCTACCTTCATTCTTCTTTTAAAATAAATTGATTGCAAAAATACAAACTTAAAGAGTAAGAATTGTTGACATGGATGTAGCATATTGCTGGGCTGTGAAGTATATGTGATTATATTCTACATATGCCTTTTGATATCAGTTATAGGAGTTATATCATTTTTATTTTACACATGAATAAAAATGGACTAATGACTTGAAGTGTTCAGCTCGTTAATTAGCGGCAATAAATTCTAACCTAATCCTCCTAACTTAAGATAAAAATTTCCTTTATATTTTTGCCACCCCCTTCTAGTGAAGATAATGGAGAACACCAAGCCATCTCCACTCATACTTGAAGCCCTTCTCTTAGTCAATGGCTTAGTAGTAAAAGCTGTACTTCTAGGATAGAGTTGGGTCTGAATATGACTTGACAGCAATGTCTCAAGAATCTCTGCCCATGATCTTGATACTAAAGGCTCAGTAATTCTCAGTGAATGAACTTAATGACTTGTCTTCCATGAGTTACTTCATAGTCTTTTTCTACCATGCTAATTTATAATTTGGCTTTATTATTTGAATTTGGGAGAGAAAATAAAATAAAATTGTGAAGAACAATAATACCCAGGGTTATAGAAAAAACAAGTATCTTTCCTTTGATGAAAAGTAAGCCCTTTAAAGGAAAAATTGACAAATTTGTTCATTATAATTTATCTTTTTTTATCTCCCTAATGAAGTCAAACAAACAAACAAAAAAACCCAACATGAAAGGTACTTTTGAAAGCCTGTAGATTAGCATGCCTTAAAGAAAATGGCAATGTCTTTAATTAAAACTTAATAATGACAATGATACATCCTCTCAATTTTTGTAAATAATGGCCTTAACTTGCCTTAATAAGACTTGATATAATTCAAAAACTTCTGTGAATATACTAAATAGCTATAATAAGCCCCATAAGTAACTTAATAAAATAAATTTTTAAGAGGTTGAATTGAAAAGAAAAATGAAAAAGCAATAGATGTAGACAAACAAAAGCTTTCTCATCTCTCCCCGCACCCCACTCACCCATGCATTTATTACTGAGAGCAAAATGGAAAGGCAGAATACTGATATAACTTTTATTTTAAATTTTCTGTAGAGAAGGAAAAAAAATTGACTCTCCCCAGTCTAATTAGAAGGCAGGATGCATAATATTTCATGCATAGAGGGGGTAAAGAATGCATAATAGAAAGTAGCAAAGGTTAATTCTGTGAAGGCCTCTGATCCCACCTCTTTCTGGATTATTTAGTAATCCCAGTGCTCTGTTTTCCTTCTCAATTGTCTCCTGATTTACTGCTTCTATTTACTTTCCCTGACATACTTTCTTTCTCACAAGTGGAGGCTGATTAGTTTTGTTATGATTATATGACTTGATCTCTGTGGAGAATTTGGGGGGAGCAGTGAGTGGTGCATAATGAAAAGATATGTTGCTTCTACTGAGATTACAAAATTAAATGTGATGCAAAATTTATGCAAAAATAAATGCAATCACTTGAAAGAGTTGAAGAAGAGATGAGGAATAACAGCACTGTGAATGGTTATGTAGTTATTCTAAATTAAAATATATACCAAAATTAAATGTGTCTCCTTGGATAACAGAATACTCCTCTCTGTTTCCCCTCCTTGTTTTGACTTAGAGTTGAATAATGCCCTCACTTTCAAATTCATGTGTCACCAACCAAAACAATCTCCCAGAGAAATCTGTTAAGCAAATGATTTTTCCCAAATTGTCATAGTTGCCTGTTGAGTGAAATGAGTTCATAAATTTCAGAGGATTCACCACTTATGGGTATTAAAGTGCACGTTTGGTAAGGATTATAAAGTTCATTCAATCTTCACGCCCATACACATAAACTAATTTGATTAACCGAAGCCTAGAAGAAATTGAGGCCAAATGGAGTGTTAATAGGCAAGCTATGAAAATTAGTATTAAAAATATTATTGTTAACTTTAATATACCACTGTGTTGAATAATGAGTACAAAATCTTCATTCAAATCTTGAGTCTTTTTAGAAGCATTCCCTAATCAAGGCATTCTGGAAGAGACCTTATTTCATTTTAATCCTTATAATAATTACAATTGTTGCACATAACTTGAAAAGTTATACCTATTCTATTACTTATACTGTGTAGTTTTATATATTATTTAATATTTTTAAAATATATATATTTACATTTTAATCATATTTTAACTTTCTAGAGGGCTACAGGCTTTTTTGACTTTTGGTGATAAACTTCATATCTATCAAGCCTCCTTGTACATACTAGGCATTTAATATACATTTTATACAAATTCAATTGAATTGATGAGTTTTCCTAATTATAGCTAACCTGTAGTGTACCTAAAAGTAACCTGTATAAAGTATCAAAAATTGTCACTGTCAAGAGCCAGTTCTACCCCCAATCTGAAATTCAATTTTACTAGATCTGGGTTCAAATTTATTATTTTGATTTGATATTTGTATGTGATCTGTGGAATATACATGTAGAAACATTGCACGAGGCAACTTATTTACTCCTCACAATAAACATATGAAATAGGTACATTATCTCATTCACAAAATGTGTGTGAATTATCAATTATAAGACCAATATTTGAACTTGGCAGAAGTACACAAAAATAAATAAAGCGTCCTTGAGAAGTTTAGATCTTAGTGAATTTGTTCCAACTATCCCAGAAAGAATAAAGAAAATATTATTTCCTTGAAATTGTTTCCACTTTTGGCTTTTTTCTTTGCCACTACAGTTATAGTCCTCTTTGCAGTTCCTATCTTTACATTTCTGTATGATCCCCTATAGATAATATAGCTATTTCTGCACCATAATTTAGGTAGAGAAATTATTTGTTAGTTGGTTTCCTTAGGTTATAGTCTGTTTCTAGCTTTTCTGTTATTTTCATTTTATTTTATTTTATTTTTTGTGATCCTTCTAGTAACAGTTGTAGAAGTTAGAAAAGCTAAAAAAACAAAAAAAAAAGAAAGAAAGAATTAGACACCAAATATATGCCAATACATTTTTTTTTTTTTACCTAGTTTCCTTCTATCCATGCTTAACAATTCCATCAGTGGCAGCTATTTCATTGAAAATAGCTTCCACAGCAATCCTCATAGGGGAGTTTAGAGTGCTTTGTCAAAAGACATACTAAATAACCTATTCCCATAACTATCACAGATCAATCTCTTGGTAGGAAATAGAAAAACAGGAACAAAGATAGGATTATATTTTTTAATTCACTTCTGGGGATCCCAGCTGTCTTTTTAAATCAGCTCTCTTTTGCTGCTTAGTTCTTAATTTACATCCCTGTCCTACATCAACTAGCGAACACTCATCTAGGGCCAAAAAAACAAAAACTAGCATGTTAGTGGTTGACAAAATACCCATTATCATAAAGAATGGCTGCCAGATTAGACACTTCAAAAGTTTGTTGATTCACACCAGATCACACAGCAATAAGAACGACTGATGACAAATGGTATGGATACCATTACTGAAACAATTCCATTTATCAGAGCAAAGAATGTTGCATTTTTTTTAAAGCATGGAATGATGTTCTTCTATATTCTAATTCTCAAAATTAATATACATTTTTTTTTTCCTAGAAAGGAATTATCTGTTCCTGGATTCCTTTAATGTCTGTCTTAATCCCTTTGGGCTGCTATAACAGAATATCATGGACTGGATGGCTTTTAAAAAACAGAAAATTATTTCTCACATTCCTGGAGTCTGGGAAGTGTAAGATCACGCGGTGTTAGGAGAATCAATGTCTGACGATAGCCCTCTTCCTGGTTTGTAGATGGTCAACTTCTCCTTGTGTCCTCACATGTCTGAAAGGGACAAAAGAACTTTCTGGGATCTCCTTTTACAAGGCCAGTAATCCCACTTCTGAGGACTGTGCCCTCACAACTTCATCACCTTCCAATAAACCCACTTCCAAATACTGTCACATTGGGGGTTCGATTTCAACATATGAATTTGGGGGATGGGGACATTAAGTCTATAGTATATCTACTTACCTGTACTCAGTTACTCCATTCAAATTACTTAAAGAGAAACTTTCTAAATTAAAATAAATATATAAAATACAATTTTCCATTAATAATCAAAATATTTAAATCCCATTGGCTATGACAAATTATAGAATTACATAGTGACCGAACCCACCTATCGTATACTGTCCACTTTCTGATACTCTTAAAACGTAGAACTTGTCAACTTAGTTTGAAATAATATTCTCTCAATACATATATTCAGATCCATTTTATGTTTTGTGTTCCTTTTGTAATATCAAATTCATGGACTAAGTACATCATGAATACTGGCAATTTATTTGAGTACAAAGATAATTACACAAGCTTGGAATAGAGATTAGGTTGGGCCACATAAAAGCAACCTTTTCTGACAAATTGGGAGTGGGAGAGCTGAAGACCTCAGGGACTACAAATTGCGTGGGGAGTCAAACATCATCCCCTGTCGATTTTTTTGGTTAATATTTCTTTTGTTTCTTTTTGTATTTTAATTGGGGTTTTTTGTTTGTTTGTTTGTTTTTTACTTATAAAATGTTTCTTCTATATTAATTCAGTGGTTTTACTTTCTTTTAGGGCTTATTCTTGAGATTGCAAGACGAATTCTTGACTTGCCAAGTCTAATATAATTTAGAACGTTTGTCTCTTTCTGGAAACTGCAAGGCTGTATAGATTTTGGATCTATTTGTTTTCTCCTGATATATGCTATTAAGACTGTGGTTATAGATTTACCACTGTGATTTGCCAGTATACCTTGTTCAACATGGAAAACCCTGAAGTCCATATTTTTCCCTCTAAACATCCTCATCCTAACCTTCCCAAACTTTTAAAGTTCTGGTCAGTTACTCAGTATTGAAGCCATCTCTAGGTGTCACTAGGCGCCTCTAGGGGAAAGCATCATCCAGTGCTAGGTTCATCTCTCACAGCTTCCTGCCTTTTTAGAGATTTGCCCTGTAAATTCTTCACTGCCTTATCACGTCTGCATTGCTTTCCTCTATACCAGGCATTCTTCCCTAATGTCCATATGCCCATAGAAATTCCATGAATGGGCATTAGAGATTGAATGAACTGGGTATAAAAGGAAGGGTTAGCATCTTTTATCTTCAGTGCTAGACTTTTCGTGTTAATCTGGCTTTATCAGAAATATATAAAAAAGCCTACTCTTTTTTTCTTTCAATTTTATTGCAAAATGTAGTTTTATGAGATATAATAGGCTCAGTTATTTCTGAGTTGCAAATGTCTTGACAATGGAAGCATTAAGTTTACAGAGCTGAAGAAGGAGGAACTTCCCTTTTAACCATAGCACTGCACCCTACAGTGTCAGCATTTTTCTTTTCATTTTGCTTAAGAAAAAAATTAATAGAGTTATACTGAGCTAAGTTAATACTTCTCAGACTTTGCTTAAGGATTAGGCCTGGTTAAGAAGTGTTTTTCCTTTAAAAAAAAAAAAAAAAAAAAAAACTTGCTTGACCTAAGGCCACTGTTGGTTGAGCAAAGACTTTGTAATAGTCAATTTTAATCATTGGTATTGTATGACATTTGCATCTTGATTCCTATAACCAAGATGTGACAGAAAAGTGTTCATAAATGAAAAAGATGAAGAAAAAAAAAGTCCTTGTGGAATAAAAGTCATAGAAAATATGTTTCTCCTTCCTGGCTGTGAAAAGCACTGGCAGAACTAGACCCTGCACAATAGCAAAAGATAATCAGAAAGAATATTCCTTCCTAAGTAGCAAGGCTTATAAACAGTTCAAACATTTAATATAATAAATTTCATACAACTGAAAAGCATAGGTTCTTTTCGTTAGGCAATTATACTGACACTGTTAATATAAAGCACACTGCATGAAAAGAGATTATGTAGAAAACTCATCAACATGCATTGTGGGGGTAAAAAAGAGCAAAGAAAGGAGCACATTTTATATGCCGCCTTTGTTCCTCTAAGCATGACCCCCAGGTTTCAGAATTTAACATTCTGCTTGTCAACTTTCTCCCGAGGAAAGCATGATATTATATAGTCAGAATTGTTTCCCTCCTGTTGCATTCTATTCTCCTCCAATGGAATCTATGTCTCTATTTCAGTAGTAATCCGTGGGATAAGTGGCACTCTCTTCGCACTAAAAAACATTCTATGCCTACTGATTTGTATGTAATATACACCAGTTTTCTTTTAGGCATTACAGCCATACTCTGTCGGTCCCTGCTGATATTCACATATCCCTCAGAATAGATTAACACTGGTAAAGGAGCAGTTGCCCCAAGTCCTCTGTCTTTTTGTTTGAAGGCTGGGTTTTAAGAAATGAGGTATTTCTTTTACAACCACAGAACTTTATCTGAATTTCCTTCACTAACTAAGAAATGTACTATTGCCAATGCTGCTGAAAGGAAGAATTATTCAGTACCTGAAGACAAAGCCTGTGGTGGGAAAGTCTGAATCCTAGACTCTTAGTTTAAAAAAAAACAATATACATTAAAAGAGATTCTTCATGCTCTTTTATCCTCCACCAAAAAAAAACAAAAAAAACTCCCAATATATTGAGGTGATGAATATGGAATTTATTGAAGGACAAAAAAATAAAAGAAAAAAGGCAAAAGAGGAAGAGATAAATAAAAAAGAATAACTAGAAAACCATATTTATTTAATGTTCACTTCCTGGAAAGAACTGCACTCAGTTTTGAGTACTAAGATAAACATGATCACATTTAACATTCATAGCTTCATTCACTTATGCTTGGAGTTATTAGAAGGATTATTGTGAGAACCAATATTATCACCAGTTTCCAGATGAGAAGACTGTGATTTAGACAGTCCATGTGACTTGTCCAGTATTGTAGGTATAAGAGGATTCAAAGCCAGACTGACTGCAGTGTACAGGATGAACTAATATTATGTTCTCTCCTTTCAGAAATCCTAAGCCAAGAGGCTGATCTAATTTAGGTTCCAATAAAAAATTTCACTTATTTTATAAAATTCATTTTATACTAGATATAATAAACTCAATTCCAGTTCCTCCAGGTCAGAAATCAGGATGGACAAATCACAGAAGAAGCTGAGAATAAATATATTCAGAAAACAAACTGCTTTTATCCCTAGGCAGAATCCTCTTAGGTGGGCTCTTTTCCTGTATCTCTGGTCTGTAGAGCCAACCAGGGCAAATCAGGAAGCAGATTAACTGGGTACACATTTACGCTGATCAGTTTCTTCCAACAATATTGCAGTCACTTTAACAAGTAAAGCTAAACGGACTGCTTCAATAAAAAGGAGGAATAAAGAAAGCTGAACATGCATGGCACGATCATCAGTTATAAACAATGACGAACCTCAAAACCAGCGAGGCAGGCAGTTTCCCTTCTTCACGAGGAGCCCCACCCGGGGAGTGCAGCTAGGATTACCTCTGAAAACTCACCCACAAAACACAATTAGGAAAAGGAAATTTCTACTTTTTACCCTTTACAATTCTTAAGCCAGCCTCACAGATGTTATTACATTAAGGCTTCTTTTCCGCTCTTCTCTCATAACATCAGGATTTGGGAATCAGTCAACAAACTAACTTTAGATAGGGAATGGGAGATTAGAAGACCAGTTTTCTCCCTAAAAATAAATAATCCTTGCTTGTCAGATGAGGAGAAAGCACCTTCAACTAGCTAAGAGAGAATAATACTCCTAACCGCACAATAACTTGTCTTTCTTTCTCTTTAGAAACAGTATTTTTTTCACCCATCCTCCATCCTACTTCTGCCAGACCCTGCCTTCTGCAAGAATCTCTTTTGTCTGGATTTTGGTCTCTCAGGACACCCTTTATCAGCCCCAGCTATCCAAGGTAAGCTTTTTTTTTTTTTTCTTTACTTCACAAAGAGTTTTCAGAATGGCGAAACTTTCATTACACCCCTCTAGAGAGTCAACTGAGTTATTTAGCATTATTGTCTGGATCCTCTAGTTTTATCCAGTTTTGCCTTGGGGATAGTGAACTATATAGTGGAAAAAGCAGGTGCTTCTAAATGAGGCAATTTTTATACAAATCCCTCCTGTACCTTGAAAAGGCTGGTGATCATAGGTGAGTCATGTCACCTAGGCTTATTTTAAAAATAGAGGACATAATTCCTCTGATACAGGACTACAAGGACATAATCCATGGATGCCATCTAGTATGCTCTTGGTACATCCTAGGAGAAAATTTTGAAACTCCTGGGAAGAAAGAAAGAAAGTCGAAATGTTGGGGAGTAGAGAGGTGTTTGGGAGCTGTGGAAAAGAAGACAGGTAACGAGTAGAGAAGATATATTAGTCTTCATGGGAAGAAAATGTGGCAAGCAGTTGTGAGAGTGAGATCAACAGAGGAATCAGAGTGCATTGATGTCTGGAAAGCTTTTTTCGGCCCTCTGCTCCCCTACACAAATGTCACTGTTATCAGATTCCTTAAATGATAAATTAGCCTTCACTTCTTCTCTTGTTACTTCAGTCCCTCAGGAACATCCTGAGGTGGAGGAGAGAGAGACATAAAGTGTTTAAGGACAGGTAACGCTCCACCTTCACCACCTTCACTTCAGATTCCAGGATTCTGCTTTATCCCCAACAGTCTCAAGCAAGTCACATCGAATTTCACTTTTTATAATCCTCATGGCTTCAAAACCAGTGAAGGAGGGCAAATTAGAGTTTGTTTCCTGCAGTTTATTTGGAAGTAAAAGGTAGAGTTAGGAGGACTGGATGTCCCAGTATCACCCAGTCCCATGGGGATACTAGTTCCGGTCAGTATCAATGTCAGGTTGGCCTCCCTCTGACAAGTGGCCTGCATCCCTTGGCTAAACACCCTTTGTGAACAGGACATGTGTTATTCTATTATATTTTATTAATATTTTTTTTGAGAGAAGTATGCACCTAAGGCATAATACTACAAATTGAATAGTAATGAACATAATAATGATGATAATAATAATTTTAATAACAAATTAATTATCACGGTTAAGTAAATACTAGGTAACATCTGTGGGGTGATTTGGTTAAAAGCATTCTTTTACTTAATTTTTCCAAAAAAAGTATGTAAGTTTTGTTATTCTTATTTTACAAATCATATGTCCAAGACTTATATTGATTAAGTGTTATGTCCCGACACACATAATTACTTCAACTATTTGTGGCACAGCTGAGATTCCAGACAAAAAGGCAGTTCCTTCAATATGGTCCCAATAGGTGGAACAGAGACAAGATTTATGGAACTAACATCCTAAACACTGCAACAGTGTGAAGGGGTGAGGACTGGCTGACCCAGTCCTCATTGGATTTGGGTATTTTTTCTGATGTATGTGTAGTTACATATGTGTAGTTTTTCTGATGTCTGTGTGTATAATATTTTGGCCACCATGCAGCCATGATAATACGAAAATGTAGACATCATCAGGCCCGAGTCACTAACAAGCTGTCTAAAGCTCAGAGAAATAATTTCTTCAAAATCACTTCCATTGTAAGCATAAGAAATGAAAGTCAAGTTAAGGCGAGGTCTCCTGGGGTTTCTCCATATTTCATTCCTTCTATGGCTGACGGTATGCTTATTGCGTAAAAGATGAATTATATTTAAATATATATTTATATTACCTGAAACCTGAAAAAACGCCAAATTGCAATTAATTTTCTTGGTACGTTTCATTTCATTTAGTGATTATTTGGTAACAGCCAACCATAAAGTTGGGAATGTGAAAGCACTAGTGTGTGTATTAGATGAACACAGCGTTATACTGACAAAGTTCTCAGGGACACTGGTGAAAATTTGGGAGGCTTCTGAAGTTCACCCTTGGTGTATAGGTGAGAGTGTAGTGGTATGCCGCCGATAAATGCATAACAGCTGGATCGCTGGGAGGGTGGCAATCCTGATTTGTAGCGTGCACTAACATCTGTGGTGGAAACACTCTCATTGTGGTCAGTTTCAAGCTATTAGCATAATGTGGCTCAACATGGAGTCAGGAAGAAATGTATACAATATACTGACAAGATGTTGCAAGCCAGCCGAGCACACCCCTGAAGCTCATGCCACAAAAGCCACACTGAACACGAAGGAGGTAATGAAGTTGTGAAATGTTGCTGCCTCGTAGTGAACACCAAGCAAATATTGTTCCAAAAGGAAAAAGCCAAATGTTATCCTGGAGATATCTTGACATTAGACAGTATTGACTTTATGTTACATCCAATGTAGTTTAGATTTTGAATCTTTCAACCTCAGTTTATTCCTTCCATGGCCACATTTCTAAGATATTTTACAATTTCCTTTTCTATAAAATTCAAGAAATGGTACCAGTGTGAAATTGGACTTCTAACAGAAAGGTGAGTCACATTCATCAAAAATGACGGGCTATATTGAGCAGGCAAACTATTCCTCTTTCATTGCCCCAATAAATCATTCATCGTGGAAAAGGACTTTAAGGACACCCTAATAATTTCACTTCCACAAACTCCACTAATATCAAATCTTCAACATTGAAGGTGTTAAGAGGATACTCTATAATAAATAACATCTCCAAAGCAAGAAATTGTTTTTAAACCACCCCAAAGAACACTTGAACGGAGCAGGTATCACGGGGCTTCAGACAAATTTCTCTGACTTCACTAAGGAGCCTAATGATTTTGGGTTGTTGAACCATCATGGGAAAAAAATTAATTGTGTTAGAAAGTAGTTTCAGTGACATCATTTTGAGGTTATGTACAACATATTTTAATATTTATTAGGTTCAGCGTTATGTAAGGCCCTGTAGATGATGTGAAAGAAATAAGAAAAAACACAATTACACTGATATGACAAAATTTGCCTAAAAATAACAATGGAACGTACCTGATGGAGTGTGACCAGGAGTAATACTCTAAGGCATGCATGCTAGGAGCTAGAGGAGTACACGGAAATGCCAGGATTTTAGGACTAACAATCTGAGGAATTTTTCCGAAAGATTCCAGATTGCAGGTCTGAATTTGAAATTGTACCAGACATAGAGATGAAAAATTATCCCCAAGAAATGTGGAAAAGGGAGGGAGATTTGATGGTTGCATTGGGAGAATAAACTGGAACTATTTCATGAATTAACTCAGCCCATCCCAGTAAAAAGAGAGAACTCCTTAGGAGAAAAAGGTATAGGACAGAGGTCTCACACTTAGACAGCAGGTTATGCAAATTAACAAACTGGGCCCAATATAAGGAGGAACAAAAAGACTTGAATTTTGTAACAGTATCATTTTGTTGTTGTTGTTTTCTCATTCAAATTGAACTTTCAGTTCTTTTATCAGTTCAAAAATTTATCATCCACATCTTTTTCTGTATAACTGTCATGGATCTCATAATCATTGGTTTCATAATGTTGTCTAAAGTTATTCATTCTCACCAACTCCCCCAAAGAAATATATTCTCCCTCTTCCTGACAACCTGACAAAAAGTATTGTGGTCTACTTTTTGTCTTTCCAACTTTTATAAATACTTAGGTGCAGAGTAATATTGGAAATATTTGAACATTTAAAAAATATTTACACGTGGACTTTATTGAGCCTGTTCAAATCACCAACTTTTGTTGAGTGTATTTAAATAAATCAGCCATGTTCTAATAATTTCCTTCTGTGCAGGATGGATAGACTGACACCTAAATTAAAATAAATAAATGTAAATGTGTAAAGAGATAACTGGTAAATATAGAAAAAAACAACAGAAAAGTTCCCATTAGAAAAAAATTATTTCTGGAGATGTGTTTTGAAGGTCAAAAAACAAGTTACGTAACTAAACGTGGTAGAGTTGTAAAGTGTATTGGTTGAACTCATTCTTAGAAATTTACTATAGAGCAGTCTACTTATGATCTGGATATTATTAGGTTGGTGCAAAGGTAATTACAGTTCGAAAGATTAAAAATAATTGCAAAAACTGTGATTACTTTTGCACCAGCCTGTTATATACTATAAAGACCCTATAAAGGATTATAGTCAGGTAAAGCTATCTACTCAAATGGATAAACAATGCCCACCAAAATGCTCCATACTTTCACCAGTATGGAGTGAGCTTCTTTTTACTTAGAATCTCTTCAGTCATATGTCATCGTAGTTTTAGTTTGAAATTTCTGGATGACTAATGAGGCTGAGTACATGTTCAAGTATTTGTATCTCTATGAATATCCTCTTTTGCGAAATTCCTGTTCAACTCTTTTAGTCACATTTTCAACTGGGTTTTCTTTTTTTACTACTTTATAGGAAATTTTAAATATATTCTGGAAACATCTTTTGTTAGTCATATGTATTGCAGACATCCCACCTTGTGGTTGGCATTTTCACTTCAGTATTGTATTAGGTTGGTACAAAAGTAATCGTGGTTTAAAAGGTTAAAAATAATTGCAAAAACTGCAATTACTTTTGCACCAACCTAATATATTGATAAACATAGTCTCTTAATTTGCATACAGTTTGCCATTTTTTCTATATACTAAGATTTTGTTGTGTGTGCCCTGTTTAATCTTTATGCTCCGTATATGCCACTGTAATGAAAATATCCTTTGTAGTATCCTCTGAGAGATTTATTTTTTTAACTTTTCACATAAAAATCTAAAGTCCATCTGAAATTATTGTTTATGCTGTGAGTAAATTGAAATTTCTATTTTAGGGGTTATCCAGTTGATGAAATGCAATTTTTTTAAATGACTATCTTTTTCTTATCCTTCTGTTGTGACATGTCTTTATCATTAAACAAATATCTACATATGTCTAGGTCTGTTTCTAAAGTCTCAATTCTGTTCTCTTAGGTGATTGTTCTAATCTTGCATCAGTAATACACTATCTTTATAACTTTAGCTTTTAAATAAGTTTTAAAATATTAAATTTATTGGGGTGACATTGGTTAGTAAATTATATAGTTTTCAAGTGTACATTTCTATAATACATCATTTATGTATTGCATTATGTGTTCACCACCCAGAGTCAGTTCTCCCTCCGTCACCATATATTTGACCCTATTTACCCTCTTCTACCACTCCCTCTCCCCCCTTACTTTTTGGTAACCACTAAACTGTTGTCTGTGTCTATAAGTTTTTGTTTGTCTTGTTTGTTTGTTGTTTTCCGTTTTATATCCCACATATGAGTGAAGTCAAATGGTTCTCAACTTTTTCTGTCTGACTTATTTCACTTAGCATGATAATCTTAAGATCCATCCATGTTGTCACAAATGGCAGTATTTTATCTTTTCTTATGGTTGAGTAATATTCCATCGTATGTATGTACCACATCTTCTTTATCAAATCATCTATAGAAGGACACTTTGGTTGTTTCCATGTTTTGGCCAACATGAATAATGCTCAATGAACATAAAGTATATCTATCTTTATGGGTAAATGTTTTCAGGTTTATCCCAGAGGCTGGATTTCAGGGTCATGTGATAATTTTATTAATTTTTTGAGGAACCTCTATACTGTTTTCCATAGTGGCCGTACCAATTTACATTCCCACCAGCAGTGTATGAGGGTTCCTTTTTCTCCACAACCTCTCCAACACTTGTTATTATTTGTCTTGTTGATAATAGCCATTCTAACAGGTGTGAGGTGGTACCTCATTGTGGTCTTGATTTGCATTTTCCTAATAACTGGTGAAGTTGATCATTTTTTTCATGTGTCTGTTGACCATTTGCGTGTCTTCTGGGAGAAGTGTCTCTTCAGGTCCTCTACCCATTGTTTCACTAAATTGTTTGTTTTTTTGTTGTTGAGTTATATATGTTTTTCATGTGTTTTGGATATTAGCTCCTTATTGGAAGTATTATTTGCAATTTTTTTCCCATTCATTTGGTTGCCTCTTTGTTTTGTTGGTAGTTTCTTTTGCTGTGCAAAAGATTTTCAGTTTGATATAGTTCCATTCATTTGTTTTTGCTTTTACTTCCCTTGCCTTTGAGGTCAACTTCATAAAACCTCTCTAAACCCAAGGTTTGTAAGTTTAGTACCTATGCTTTGTTCTAGCAATTTATTGTTTCAGGTCTTATGTTTAGATCTTAGATCCATTTTGAGTTATTTTTGTATATGTTGACAGATAGCAGTCTAGTTTCATTCTTATGCACCTGGCTTTCCAATTTTCCCAGCACCATTTATTGAAGAGGCTTTTTTCCTCCATTGTATGTCTCCTTTGTCAAAAATGATCTGCCAATGTGGGTTTATTTCTTGGTTTACTATTCTATTTCAATGGTCTGTGTGTCTGTTTTTTTTTCCAATACCATGGTCTTTGGATTATTGTTGATTTGTAGTATAAATTGAAGTCAGGGTGTATGATACCTCCAGCCTTATTCGTTTTTCTTAGGATTGCTTTGGCTATTTGGGTTCTTTTGTGATTCTATGCAAATCTGATGACGTTTTGTTCTATTTCTTTAAAAATGCCATTGGAATTTTAATGGGATTGCATTGAATCTGTATATTGCTTTGGTAATATGGCCATTTTAATTGTGTTGATTCTTCCAATCCATGAACACAGAATATCTTCCCATTTCTTGTGTCTTCTTCAGTTTCCTTTAATAATGTCTTATAGCTTGCAGTATATAGGTCCTACGCTTCCTTTGTTAAGTTTATTCCTAGGTATTTTATTTTTTGTTGTTGCAATTGCAAAATAGTTTATTTTTTTTTCATTTCTTTTTCTGAAATTTCATTGTTAGTATATAGCAATGGATTTTTGTTTGTTGATTTTATATTCTGCAACTTTACTGTATTTGTTTATTATTTCTAATAGTTGTTTTGGTGAAGTCTTTAGGGTTTTCTATGTAAAGAAACATGTCATCTTCAAAAAGTGACAATTTAACTTCATTCCCATTATGGATGCCTTTTATTTTTTTTCTCTTACCTGATCACTCTGGCTAGGAATTACAATACTGTGTTGAATAACAGTGACAGGGGCATCTCTGTCTTGTTCCTGATCGTAGAGGAATAGCTTTCAGTTTTTCACCATTGAGTATGATATTAGCGAAGGGTTTGTCATATATGGCCTTTATTATGTTGAGGTAGTTTCCCTCTATGCCCATTTTATTAAGTGTTTAAATCAGAAACGGATGTTGTATTTTGTCAAATGTTTTTTCTGCATCTATTGATATGACTGATTACTTTATCCTTTATTTCATTTATGTGGTGTATCACATTGATCGAATTGCATATGTTGAACCATCTTTGTGCCCTTGGAATGAACCCCACGTCAGTCTCATAATAAGAGAGAGACTAACTTAAGATAATAATAATAAGAGACTAACTTAAATAAGTTTTGATATCTGAGAGTCTTGTCCTCCTATGTTAGTCTTTCGTCAAGATTGCATTGGCTCTTCTTGACCCTTTGAAGATTTATATATATTTTACAATCACCTTGTAAATTTTAACCAAAAAATTCTATTGTGATTTTCTGGGAGGATTTCAGTAAATTATGGATGAATTTGGAGATAATTGGTTTCTGTACACAGTAAGTTGTCTATTCTATAAATGTTCTTCATTATTTAGGTGCTATTGATCCTCCCTAAATAACGTTTTATTATTTCCGTTGTACAAATCTATCTCTTTTTTTATAACAATTTTTCCTAGATAGTTGATTCATTTGGATGATTTGATCAGTTTAGATGTATTGAGGATTTAAATATTAAAGGGGTTTAAAACTTTTTGATGGAAATTTATAGAGTATCTTCATGACTAATGGTCTAGAATGATTTCTTACAGATGACAAAAAGTACAAACTATAAATTAAAAATAGAAAATATCAAAATATCAAAAGAAATACCATTTACAAAGGGCACCAGAAATTGAGTGAAAATTGAGGGGCAGAAGATATTAGCAATATGCATAAGTGACAAAAGTAAAGAACTCATATATCAATTTGAAAGGGACAAATATTTCAATTTAAAAATGGGCTGAAGTTATGTATAGGCATTTATCAGAAATGAAACACAAATGGCCTACACATATATGACAATTCTGATTAATAATTAATAATAATGATTGTTCCTCATCAGTAATAATTCAAATGCAAATTATGACCAAATTAGATATAATTATGCATCAGTTATTTATCAAAATATAAAGTGTCTAACAAAACCAAGTGGTGGTGAAGATATATAGCAGGGGAACATTCATATGCTGCTTGTGAAAAAGAGAATGATAAGTAACTGACAAATTACTTTATAAAACAATTCACATTATATTTTAAGGCTAAATGTAACCCAACAATTATACTCTCAGGTATATGACTTACATTGACTTTTGTTTGTTTGGTTGGTTTTTAAAATGAGGGTTGCTACATGTTAAGTCATGCAATCATTTTTGTGGGCCATACACAGCATTTTCAAAAATGAAATAAAATGGAAAAAATCAATAGTCACCTAACATGTTAAGCATATGGGTTTTCGTCATACACATATTTGTTGGTAGAGGCAATCCACCATGGGCTCTGGTGACCCTGCACATTCCTGCTGTGTGTGCCAAGAATTTAAAACTCTGCCCACTCTTTGCCCAGGGCACTACTCAGGATTGTGTTTGCAATGAACAGCCTGGAGTGATGAGGTAATGTCTCTTCACATATGCAGGCTTACTGTATAAGCGAAAGATCACCCAAACTCAGCGTTTCTCTCCAGTAACACAACCCACTGCATGTTCAGACATCCATCAAGATGCCTTTTGTGTCACACCTGTGGGACTTGGGGACATGAAAAATGGATGCCAGCAAACACGAAGCTCTGGCTACTGCTTTTGCCATGAGTAATGAGATCCTCTGTCTCTGAGTCGAGTTTCGTGTCTTCTGCCAGCATCCACGAAATAATAACAGAGTAGTTGAATGGCTTGCAAGTAAGATAATATCCCACACTCATGCAGCTCTTCACAATATTTTTCCTAGCTGCAATGTGAATTTTTATTTTCTAATTGTGGATCACTATCAGAAACGTTTGAAAGATATTTCACAAATGAACAGATATGTAAAATACAATTTATAATAAAAGTATTTGTAATAACCAAAATAAGATTTTAAAAAATCTGAAAAAAACACAAATGTTAATCATCAGGATAATGGATAAATACAAATTGTAAGATAGCCACTCAAAGCAGTATATACACACCTGAAAATAATCGGTAGCAACATGTAACAAAACAGATGGATTGTAGCAAAAATATTGAGGAAAATCAAGCCAATTACTGAGGACTACCTACAATCTGACAACCCTTTCATGAGCTTTTAAAATATCAGCAATTCAGCAATATATTGGTCAAGACTATATGAACGTGGCGAGATTATAATTTATAAAATGAAAATAAAATTATAAACCTAAGATTCAGGATAGTGGTTAGCCTGAGAAGAAAACCCAGGTTGATGTGATTAGATTGAAGACACAGGTAGCTTAAATGAAGAGAGTATACAGAGAAGTTCATTAGTGATTCATAATGTAAAAATATAAAATATATGTTAATTTCATGTGCAAATGTTATTTGATAATTTTAGAAAAATATGACTCAAATCCTGAAATAATGTAATCCAGAGTTGGAAAGGGAGACCAGGCAAACTATGCACACTAACAGCACCAAAAACTATTTGTTTTCATCTTTAACATAATTGCCACCAATGAAGAAAAAAATACTTTAATTTCAAACTGCATTAATGTTTCCTGTTTGGAGCACAGACTCTGGAGTTTCTAAAGATATTCTTTAAGTAACCAGTTTTATATTAAATTCCATTTTATGTTGTATAAATGGAAAATTTAAAATACCAGTAAATTCAGATTTAAAGTTAATATTTTGTTTGTAATTTGGGGTTTAATATGAAACACCCTCACCACCGCTTTTTTTGGATTGAAACTCTCAAGTAGTATTATAGTTAAGCCTTTACCCATAGTTTAAGAAATCCAAACACAAGAATATAGAGAAAATGTTTGAGTAGCTGAAAGTTAAATGTATCACTCTATATATGCACATGCTCGGCGAAACACAAAATTAAATTCACAAACAGAGAAAAATGCCAGCTTTCAAATGTTGCTAGTTCTTCTCAGCTCCAATGCTACAAATAGAGATAAAACAAAAATGACATTGAGCTATGAAGGCATGAATTTTCTTGATGATAAAGCAAACTTTCTAAATATAGTAGAGGAGGAGAAAATTTTTTAAATCATTATTCAAGCATTACACTTGTTATACGACATGTGTTTGTTTGTAGAGCTAAGTGTGTAGAATACCATTTATTCTTTTATAAAAATGTACAAATAAATAAAAGTAGTATAAGGGAATTGCTCTTGTGCTACTTTACCGGTGCCATCATACAGGGTTTATTCCTCAATCTGTTTGTGTGCATGGTGCAAATGGAGTCTTATTAAATCCATGGCTCTAGTCTCATGATTACTTCTTCACAATTTATTCCTTATGCCATATGGCATTTATAACTCTTACTCCATTAGAAGCCTTTATTTTTCTGGCTTCTCAAAGACCCCATTACTTTCCAGGGAACCTGAGTCCATTTGGTTTGACGAAATGTCATCTCAGCAGAAGCCCTCTCTTAACAAAGATCTCTGTTTGGTCCAGAAGCTGTATGGCCATGGCTGGGCTCCTGCATCTTTGTGGTCAGCAGTAACCTACCTTCCGCTGTCCAAGCACTCCCCTCGCCACCGCGTCATACATTTGGCCAGTCTTTCTTGCTATATATACAGAAGCCAGTCATAGTTAAGCCATAGTTGTTACTTTACAGCTAGCAATTAGACTCAGCGTTTCAGAAATTTATTCCCCCTTAAAAAAAAAAAAAGCAATATTAACCCCAGACAGGTATAGAGAAATTGTTTAAAAGAGCATGGAGCCAGTGTGCATGCATTACAGTCCTAAATTGATGCTGGGTTTGGCTCCTATCTGCTGAAGGAATTTAAGGCTTCTCAAAGCCTGGACATAATGTAACAGAAATAGAACAAAAGCCAAAAGAGTGGGATTCCAGATGGTCATGTAGAAATAGCTCTCAATGGAAAAGTCTACCTTTTCTGGGTTTGCTTGATTCCTTTTACTAATAAGAATATCACTCAAACGATTAAGCATTTGATTTCGAGAAAAGGAAGCCGCATATGGCATGAAGTATGAATGCTGTAGATAGAAACACATTTTCCTACCTAGCACCTGTTAATAAAGTGTATAGCACAAAATGCTCTCAGTTCATGTGCAGGGTTTGGTGATGAGACAGGAAGTTCAGTGCAGCCGTGTTATTCCAGTTCTACCTCACACTCCTGTGTGTGGAGACTATCACTTGGATTTCTCTGTTCACATCCTGTTGTCATTGTATTTCCTTCTAGGAGGTAGCATCCCAGGTAGGTCACACTAAACACCCTCCTAAGTCACTGTGATATTCCGTATGGCTTTACTTTTGTATCATCTGAACATGGCTCTGAAGGGTAGCTGAATACGCCACCCCAAAAGATGTCTCTGTGGCCTATTGACTGTTTTGATCTGCAGGCATTTGGAAAACAGCAAATGGAATGAGAGGCTTTCTCTGACCACCCCTTATCTGCCTAAAGACAGATGCTCCAAAAGGAACTCAGTTGTCAGAAATCCCTTCCCCGGCAGTTTCATCAACCAGAGAAGATTGACTCTCACAGGAGAGGGCACTAGAAGTTGACCCGACACCCAGACAAACTTATCACAAACAATCATACCTCCTGTCTGTTCTAATGGCCTCTAAGGCCATCCATTCTTTATCTTTCCTAAAATTATTTCCTCTCCCCTAAGAGGTCTGCACCCTCCCCCCTTCTATTTCCCTGTTAAGACACTATTCACTCCTGAATTCTAATCCAACTCCAGGAGTTACTCATTTCCCGTGGCTATCTTTCATGTGTACATGAGATATACAGGTTAATAAGTTTCCATTTGTTTTTCTCTTCTGAATCTGTCTTTTATTATAGGAGTCTCATCGAAGAACTCAGAAGAGTTTTCCTCTCCCACATCCCCATCATGACTTTCCTAAAGTGGAACGCCTGTCAGCCTCTCTGACATCTTATTGTACCACCTTGCTCCTGCTCCTCAATGGTGGTTTTCCTCTGCCCTCTTCACTGAAAGAATAGAGGTTCAGATAGAAAACCCAGTACAAGCATTTTATCAGCTATCATGTGACCCAGGGTCAGACAGTGAATGCCTCTGAGACATAATTTCCTCCTAAATAAATACTTGCCTTGTCCTCTGGTTGTGAAGGTTGGCTGAGCTGACATAGGGAAAGAATCAGCCAGGAACTGGCACAGAGTATTAACTTGATTCACAGTACTGATGATGGTGAAAATGACAACGACGCAGAAGATAACACTCATAAACGTGATTATATAATCAAATGAATTTAAAGATCTCTCAGTATCAGACTGCTTCCCATCAGGCATAAGGATAACCAGAATATGATCTGTGCAAATGATAAAATACAAATGCACAACACTAGAAGATAGGAGGTATAAAACTTACACTCAGGAAATAGATTTCAAGAACTTTTCCTAACCACAATATTCTTTTAAAGGAAGCCATCTCAAGAGATGAAACTACACATGTATGAATATGAAACCTCTCCAGCTATTCTCTAGAACACTTTGACGTGTGTCTTATGAATTCTGGAGTTTTCTGAGGATTTAGTCAAGGTCGTGTAATGTTTATTTTGTAATCAGTTATTTAGACCCAAAATGAATAGTTTTCAAAATCCATGCCTAACACTTCTGGAAGTTGTACCTGTGTTTTCTGCAACTCTTTTCCATCATTCTCTTTTATTATTCTGAAGAGAAATTATTATGTTGGATTTTATGACAGCACAGCCACTTCTATCAAAGAACAATTTTTGCCATTCCTCACTACCTATCTTCTTCTTTGCTGATCTCTTGCTCCCTCTGAACCAGAAAAATTCCTTAGATTTATGGACACTTCTGTACAATGTTCTTTTCATTTTGTTGCTCAGATCTTTACTCATTTTGGTTCTAGTTTGTTTAGCTTCATTTTGGATTTTTTCCAATCTCCCAGTCTTTGAAGTTTCAGCCTGTCTATTAGTCTTTTTTCTATATGTGTTCTTTATTCACTCATAGACTGGTCTAAGCCATTCATCTCTCTTCTTGAACAGAGAGAATTCTCCCTTTGAATAAATGATGTTTTTCTTCAGTGTATTTACCTATATCGTCCTCCAGTACTAAGTGAGTGATCAATGTTTTATTTACTGAGAGCCTACTGTGTGTTAGACAGTATATATAAACAAGGTGGATTAATTCTCACAACTATAAAATTGATATAATTTTACAACTGAGTGAATAGAAACTCAGTTGGATTAAGAGGTCAATGTTTATACAACAGGTCCTAGATTCATTCTCCCACGTATTTACTGAGCTATTTCCAAATTCCAAGCACTGGACCAGATGTTGGGAATGTAGCAGAGAATAAAGACTACTGATATCCATGTCCTCATAGAGCATTATGAGGGACGTTATCTGTGTAGAAGTAAATGTGTAACTATATATCAAATAATATAAACTTAAACATATCAATAAATGTAAAAGACGTGGTACATACAATGAAAGACGCGAGTATGTATTTTGATAGGATAAAACTGGGTGTGAGGTGGTTAGAATAAGCCTCACTGAAAAGATGACATTTCAGCAGAGATCTAAAAGGTCAGGAGGAGTTACTTATTAGAAGTGAAATGAGAAGAGCGTTCCAAACACAGGAGTGTGAACGAGGCAAGAATATATAGTAGGAAAAGTCGTAGATGTGTTCAAGAAACAGAATATATCTAATATTGCCAGAATGTAAGCAGCATACAATGAGATAAAGAGGTAAGACTGTCACGCTCCAAAGTGCGTATTCTTTCTCCTCTTTCTCAGAAGTCAGTGTTATTTTCTTGAAACAGGAATAAAATAGCGTTTGCCACTCCTTGGTATTTATCAGCGCTTGTTGTCATATCAATATTCAAGTGTCTTAAGTCTCGGTTCTGGTTACTCTTGTCTAACTATATTAATTCCCTTGGTGAACTCATTAAGTCTCAAGGTTTTAAATACGCATACTCGTATATCCTGATGACTTCCCAGTGTTACCTGTAACCTGGGCCTCTCCTCTGAACTCCAGAGTGTATATCCCAATGTGTGCAAGACACCTCCACTTGGATGTTTCATAAATGTCTCAAACACAGCTTGACCAAAAATAAACTCCATCTGCAGACTTCTCTTATGTGGTTACAAGCTAAGAAGAAACCTGTACTCTTTCATGGGTGCTGGTAGAAGACATAAAACTCCTAGGTCAGAGACAAAGGACTTTATTACTCATGGCAACACAAACAGCATGAGCGTCAGCATATTTGTGTTTTTTTCCCATGCCCCCAAGTCCCATGATGTAAAGCGGGCCCGATAGATGGTACACATGCAGTAGATTTTTCTTGCTGCCAAGGAAATCTGACTTTGCATAATCCACTGCTTTTACAGCAAGAAGTAGGAAAGCCTGGTCTCTGTCCCTGAAGCAGACATTACATCGTCTTTCAAGATAGCTCTCTACAAACACAACCCTGAGAAATGAACCAGGTAAAGAGCATTCAAGACCTGACATTCTTCACACACCTAGAAAGACAAGCAGGAATTCAAGAAATCCATGGAAGATCGTCTCAGTACTTCCATAATGAGGCAGTGGCACCATGGAGGCATATGGAGAAGGGCATACATAGTTCTACAGGCTGCAACTATCACCCTTGATAAGAAGGGTAGTTTTGTGACACTTGTGCTGGGGTGAAAGGGGTCAGCAGTGAAGTTAGCTGGACTTATCTCTTTATCCTCAACTGTGGTAGGCTGATGGGTACCTGGATAGAAAGGCCTAGCTAGGTACATGGGCCACAGTCTGGGTAGCTCCCAGTTTTCTGCCCCCACGCACACATCATAGTTGCTGGATTTTCTCTAATGCAGCTGTTTATTTGAGATCCACTTTACTTCACCAAAACGAGAGGGGTAAAAATGGACATCATTACCTAGCCACCTTCCCAAGAATACAGGCTTCCCCACCCATACCTGGTTTGGTTTTCAGGTAGTCTCTTCTTAGGGGTGGACACTCATCTGGGGACAGAGTGGCAGCTCCTCACGGCTGCCCCAGTTCCGTCAGTTATATTATCATCTTATGCACCCTCTCTTCTGAAAAAACCAAACACCATAGGCCCCCTTTTGTCTCCCATAAAATCACCCTGTGAACAAAGCATCCTTTGTGCTGTCACTCCAGTTTACGACTCTGCACCATTTTCCACTGTCAAATCATGTGACAGTGTACAAGATATGGGTGCCAGCAAGGGTTTATCCCATCTGCCTGCGGGCTATGTTGTGGAGATGCTCTAACTCTGATGCTGCAAATAGGTCCCCCACCCGCAGCCTGGTCCACTTCCTGCTTTCTCTAGCTCTCCTACACTCAGAGACTCCACTATCATTGTCACTGACTGCAGCTGGAACATGGGCCTGCTGGTTTCTTTCTGCTCCAATCTCCACACCACAATGCAGATGGCCCCTAATACACTGGTATTTATTTATTTTGTTTGTTTGCAGTCCATCTCTCCTGCTAGAATACAACCTTTCTGAAGGAAAATATTTTTATATTTTCTATCCACTCATTTCTCTAGCACCTAGGACAGTGCCTCAAACATAATCAATCCTTAAATTATAATGTATTGAATTAATGGATTTATGTCACTATTCATTTGTTCACTGGCTGATAACTGGAGACAAGTAAACCCAATGCTCTAGTCCAAATCCCCTGTCACACACATAGTCTAGGCTCTGATACTTGTCTAAGTTTCTCTGTCTGCTCCTTTTTGTCTTTTGGAGAATTTGCTCCTCAGCTCTTTACAAACAGAGAAAAAATGCAAATAAATTCTTAACAGAACAAGCACACAGTGTACCAGAAGAGACCAGAGAAGTCTGACTCTCCAAACAGAGCAGAGCGCAAGGCTCAGGCTTAGTCATGTTCCATAAATTAGTAACTAGTTTGTGGTCAGCACATTCTTTGTCACTAGAACATATACCAAATAATATGTGGACAGGAATTTGTAGAAAAAAGAATGGAGAGCAAAAATGTGGGGTTTTCCATGTTTCTTTAGTTTTCTTGGATCAGTTGTATGTATGTGGTGTGTGTGTGTGTGTGTGTGTGTGTGTGTGTGTGTGTGTGTGTGTTTCTTCTGCCGTATTGGAAAAAATGCTACCTACTTCTATGTACTTTATAGAATTAATTGATAATACATATATATATATATTTCACTTAATGATACCTATACACACATCTATTGTTTATGTTTTCATTTTAATAAAGGACATGTGGTAAACTAAAATTTCTATTGACTACTTTTACACGTAGATTCCTGTGGTATATAAGGGGAGAACGTGGATTTTTGAACTTGCTATAATATATGGCCTCCCGTGTAGTTAGTGATCATTATATAGAACAGAAGAACTGTAAATATGCTCATTTAAGTTACCCACTATTAATATCTAGCCTCTGTGAATTTAATTTCCTAATTCTTAAATAGGATATTAGTAATTTTTTCAGTGGTACATGATGTTTATACTCATACATAATGTATAAAAGTGACACTCTTATTAGGTACTCAGTAAATAAAAGCTTAATACATAGAAAACATATTTGGGCTCTGTGTTTTGGCAAATAATTTAACCCTCTAAGTGCTTTTTGAACTCTCTTTAAAATGAGGAGAACACTATAGCTATCTTATACTGGTGTGATAAGGCATGAATTCCATTTCAGTGGTTATGATAAGTAGCTAAATTATATAATCATTATCATTACTAGAAATCAGATTGCTTTTCCAAACATACGTTAAAAATCCATCACCTCTAGCCTCAAGAATTTTTCTAAATTGTTCACTTTTTTTTATTTTTAAACTAAGCACTAAATATCAAAATGCCTGTATCCTTGGAATATTATTTTTTGTTTTATTTTAACTTGAAAACATTCAGACTTACAGAAAAGTTTCAAAATGCTAGAGTCTCAGTATGTCATTTACTCAGCTTCCCCGAAAGATCACATCTTATATAACCTGGAGCATTATCAGAAACGGAGCATCGCCATACTCCCAATAACTAATCTACTGACCTGATTTGAATTTCACGAGTTGTCACACTCCCATTCTTTTTCTGTATCCAATCCAGGATCACATGTTGCATTTAACCATCATGTCTTCTCCAACCTTAAGAGCGTGTCAATATGTGTATGTCTTTTATAACCTTATCACTTTTGAAGAGGTTTGGTCAGCTGTTTTGTATAATCTCATTCATTTTGTGTTTGTATGAGGTTTTCTCATGGTTAAACTGATGTTTTGTTTTTTGTTTGTTTTTTTCATATTTGACAAAAATGCCATTGAAATGATGTGTCCTCTTTATGATGTCATATCAGGAGGAACCTCATGTCAATACATATTTGGTGACATTAACTTTGAATCACTTGGTTAATGCCAAGTTTCTCCACTGTGCAGTTACTTGATTTCCTTTATAAGTAATAACCATCCAATCCAAAGAAATTATGCTAGAAACAGATTTATAGAAAGTCACAATTTTGCCTTAAGGGAAAAAAAAATGATAAAAATACCTAGTCTTTAAGAAATGCTGCATTTTCTTTGATCCTTTGTTAAAGTATCTGTCAATAGAATCACAGAAATACCACAGACTAGGTGGCCTGTAAACAACAGAAACTGATTTCTCACAGTTGTGGAGGTTGGACGTCTGAGATCAGGTTGTCAGCATGGTGGATGAGGGTCGCCTTCAGGGTTGGACTTCTCATTGTGTCTTCACAGGGTGGAAGTGGAAGGGATTCCTCCGGGGTCTCTTTTAGAAAAGCACTAATCCCATTCACAAGGACTCGATCTTCATGACTTAAACACCTCCCAAAAGCCCACCTCCTAACACCATCACATTGAGCATTAGGACTCCAACGTATGCATTTTGGGGACACAGACATTCAGACTACAGCACTAATCCATCACAGCAGCTTTATGCTTATCACTAGTTTTGGAGGAGCACATGGTTATCTCCCTGTGGGTACAGGGAACTTCCATCTACCGTAAATGTATTTGCATCACCATTTTTTTCACTAGTCCCTAGGCTTCCATAGAATATCCCTTATTCCTTATAATAGCTATAGTAGGAAATGGATTTGTATGCTTTTGATGACCAGCTTACCTTCCCAAAGATAGTAACAGACATACACTACTACTGTCATTACTTCTACTACGAGTAGTAGGAGTAATTCCTGTTGAATATTTAAACGTGCCATGCATTCTATTACATATTTTAATTTGTTTAATCCCCTGCCACCCCCACTGAGGGAGGAGCCATTATCATCCCCGTTTTATAGGTTAAAAAAAAAGGTGGCACAGAGAGTTTAGTCTAATGCCAAAAGTCACACAACTAATAAGTGGAGGTTTTAGGAATCCACAATATATTGAGGAAGAGTCATGAACTGATGAATTTAAAGTGACAGGGACAAGCATTTTGGGTGTGTTTCCTACCCGCTTACTACACACCAGCAACTGGTCCAAAATCACACCCCTCCACCCCATAATCTTCACAACATCTCTGAGAGACGAGCCCATTGTCATCACTGCCCTGAGTTACCCAGCTTATAAGTGGAAGAAGATGTGGTCCCACGAACATGGTGTTCCACAAACTTTTCTGAACCCCTAGGCAGCCACAGTGATTTCTAAGGCATTGCACATGGATTAACATCTGTAATCATCTTCCTTTACATTTTTTAAGCACTTAGCATTAAGCAAATTGTTTATGCACACAACATATTACATGATCTTTATAACTCTGAGAGGAAATCTGTGCAATCCAGGTAACTGTACTTGGCTTTCACAAGAACACTGAATCTCAGAAAGGTGTAGCGAATATCTTACAGTCCCAGGACAGTAACTTGTGATCCTAGGGTTGAAACCCTGGGCTGAAGGTAGAAATTGCAAAAGTTAAATAATGTATTTAAGGAGTCTTATATTTTTTTCTTTAAAAAGGAATATTCTTATGTGCAGTTTTATTATTTTGTATAAAGACACCTACAGAATAGTGGCTGTTATTTAAACACCTCAAGTAGGAATCGAGATATCCACTCATTGCTAGTTCTAGTTTCACTAATTACCCGACATGTGACATTTAGAAATCCATTTACACTTTAGTAACTTTTAATTAGAGGCTTTTCTATCACACACTCTATTTTAGAGATCCACAGTGAACAGAGGGGCCCATATAGAGCGATTGTTCAGACTGAAGTCAATTGCCTTTCAGGAAACCCTCAGGGGGGAAAATCCATACAAGCATTAACCCTCTCGTCTAAAAGGTGTCTAAGGATATAGAGTTAAATAGCATTTAGATTTATATATTTTCCCCATAGCATTTGGCCTCATCTTTGGCGGATTCTGAATTTCTGCTTGGAGAAAAAAAAAAAGTGCTAAAAGTAGGCACTTAATTTACTCTGCTAGTCACAAATGCTCTCTTTCATCTTGCTATCTTGTAATAAGTGGATCTCCTAATCTCATCATTCATATACTTTTCTTGTTGGCAGGATTAAAAGCAAAACAAAACAAAAACCCAGGAAATCAGGAAGAACAATTTGTAGAGAAGAATATAATTAAGTCCTGTGGTCCCCCCAGAAGGAACTTTGTTCACGCGACCTTACACTATCCCACTGAATAACGCAGAATTTGTTTGGTTGTACCCTGCAGGGCTCTCAGGCCCAGAAGCCAGGGGCAACAGCGGTACTGAGTTGGCACAAAGCAGCAGAAATGTCATTTTTTAATTATGTGGTTCTGAGGGGAATCTATTATCCACTGCTGAAATGCTGAAATCAGACAATTTATCTCCAAGGCAGTTCTGTCTACAATCTAGAATATATATCTCTTGTCACTGCAGGAAATAGAACGAAAGGATGTTTTTATTCCTGGTGCCTTATGTTTATAAATTTATTCTTTTAAGTGTTGCCTATGAAAGAGCATAGCGTCCTAACGGATTGCTTTATTTTCACTCTACCCCCTTCTCCTTTGTGAAGGGTGTTCAAGTCACCCAGGCTCTTTTTTTCCCCAGTTAGTATGAAACATTCTAGGTCTCACGTTCAAGAAGTCTTTCCACAGCCTTCACTTCATGTTTCTAATGCCCATTGCCAAGGTAAATAGAAACAAATCTTTAAGAAGGACCAAGCAAAGAAGAGGCACTGACCTAAGTTAATATACAGTAAATTGCTCTTTTGCATTTCAAACAAGATTCTGGAAACTATTTTAAACATAATTTTCTCTTCTTTCATGAGCTATTTTCATTTAAATGTAAACTAATACTTATACCTACCAGCTTGTTCATAATGGTTCTCCATTATTTCTGATTTTTTCCCCTTAAGGTATCAAAGCAAATGAAAGAATTTATTTCATATTTGCCTACAACCCCCGCCACACACACTTCTTTAAAATAACTGCCAAATTCATTATTTTCACTACTTTGTGTGCACCAGGGTTCCAAGAAATTCACATCTAGTAACCATTAGGCACAAGCTAAGTACTTTTAAAACAAACGCATGCAGTTGATTTTAAATTAATGTATGCTTGCTGTATAACACTATCAGGAAAACCTGGCAAGGAGGAATGATAATAGCTGCACTGCCCTCTAGTGGAAGAATATCAGTATAGCATTATAAATATAGCAAGAGAAATGCAAAGGATTTTTTTGTTGCGCGCTCCCGTGTGTGTGTGTGTGTGTGTGTGTGTGTGTGTGTGTGTGTGTGTGTGTGTGAAAGAGAGAGAGAGAGAGAGAGAGAGAGAGAGAGGGAGTGAGGGAGAGAGAGAGAGAGAGAGATTGCAGAATTAAAAGAAAGTGACTGTCACCTTCTAGGCTACTGAAGGGGTTTTACTCTGAAACACAAAATTTTTAAAGACGACCAGTTGATTTCCTAACGCCAAAGCATTCACTAAGGGTATTTTCACTAAG
Source organism: Rhinolophus ferrumequinum (assembly GCF_004115265.2). NCBI lineage: Eukaryota > Metazoa > Chordata > Mammalia > Chiroptera > Rhinolophidae > Rhinolophus > Rhinolophus ferrumequinum. Next base: position 16,989,238 of record NC_046289.1, read on the forward strand.
GCAACATGAGCAAGGGGAAATGCTATCAACTTCATTGCTGTAAGTATTGAAATATGAACATTCCAATTACAATTGACATACACTCTTGTACTCTTTTATAAACATAGACAACTCAGTTTAAGAAAGAAATATGCTTCCACACTGTGATTATATTACTAGCACGTACTTATGTGCTCATAAAATAACTCAAGTCAAACAGAAAATACACCATATTTAGTAAGATGTGTCCATAGGTAATACATAGTTACTCATCACTTACTAATCGCTATTTTCTACTACCAACAATGTTAGAGTCATTTGGGAATTTCATTCTGAGTCTATCACAGCAAGCAATCCTTGAAACTGTTTCCAGACCGTGACCATGAATACTTGGGAATTTTGGGATAGTAGATAAATCCAAGGGGTGGCGAGGGGTATGAACCTGTTGGGTAACTGAAATTTATTTCCCAGCTTCTGTGGGACTTGAATCATAACATAAATGCATAAACATCACAGAAGCTTACCCCCGACCTGCCTTTAATTTATGCAAATCACTCTTTGTAGTTTCTTACACACATGATGATCCTCAGCTGGTTCTGTGATATTTCAGTTTTATCAGTTCCCATTTCCTAGACTTTGACACAGACAACTAAACATTTAATTTTTTGTTTTCCTAACTAACTGGGCAGCAGTAAGAGCCAATTCCAGAATCAGACATCATATGTTCAAATCCTATAACTAGCAAAAGCTCTGCTACTTCTGGCAAGTTACATAACACTCTGAGCTTCAGTTTCCCATCTTTGAAATGCAGATAATAATAGCACCTACCTCACTGAGTTTCATGAAGCTTAAATAAGTTAGGACATATGTGTCGATCAGCATATTATCTACTCTATATGGATATATCCACTCAAAAAGCTATTAGCCGTATAAATACCATTCAAACTTGAAAGCGTGAAGCAAGATGAACAGTTACCAAAGCCAACTGGGGCAAAGTCCCCATAGCTGACAGAAAGAGAGAGATAGAGCAGGAAGGACTATGGACATTGCAGTCACCTGTGTGACCACAAGCAGTATTAACACCCCCTGAAAAGCTCTCAGTTGCAGATACTAAAGACAGCAAGCAGGGCGGCTGCCATAGCTACATTTAAGGCATCTGAGAACTGGCTGCAGGTCCTCTGGGAAAACTGGCTGTAAGATAGCAATGGACATGAGAAATCCACGTATATAAGGTAATTGGCTGGCTCTGTCTGAATCCCCATAGTGATTCTCTCCTCAGAGTCTTAGAACGGGCATGAGGATAAGAGAAGACCTTCTCTGCTTTCAGTATATCCAGAGGGAATCAAACGCCCGGACTTACTAGAGTGTTAATTTCAGAAAACATTTTATAGCCTGGAAAAAGAAAGAGATGATAAGACTCACATTATTGGCTGTCACTTGAACAGGTTACCCACTGAATCTTATGTAAAGAACTCAATTATCAGGCTATTAGGAGCCTGATTTGAGTAAAAAAGGATTTAAATTTCTCCTGGTTAGAGATTTCACATATGGCTCTATTATTATATTTCATCGTGTGTTAACTGGTGAAATCAAACCTGATTCAGAAACCAGATTTCATCTGCTAATCCCTATATGTACATACACACTAATATATGTATATATAAAATCATTATATACACACACATACACACACACGCCTCACAATCTTCAGGGGAGAAATAAAGAATTTAGTCCAAAAATAAATTGAATATATGATACAAAAATGTTTCGGACATTATAAAGTTAATAAAAGCTTAAAATAAAATTTCAAAAGATAATTAGTTTTGATAACCAAATTACTATACTGAAATAGTTGTATGTGAGAGATTCTACCAAATTCAATAGTAAATACCAAACTATTTTCCCTCACCAAAATTTATAGGTAGGAAATTTTCTTATATCTCAAAATATGAAAAATATACAGAATATCATTTGTTTAAGAATTTCAGGGGTACTCAGTATGTATTGTGTACCTCTACAACTGGATTTTTTTTCATTCTCTTTCAAATTTCTCCATGTATGTCATAGGGGAACATGTACATGTAAACAACCACAGGTACACACACACACACACACACACACACACACAAAACACCACTGAATGGTAGTCAAAGCTTGATTTTTAGGCTGAAAGATACAGTGCATTGTATTAAATCTTGCCAAATATTTTGTTCTGTTTTTATTCTATTTGACTCAGGTCCAGAAGGTATTTTTATCATTTTCATGAATATTCTTGCAGAGAGCCTGGTTACCTTTCTTCCATCTCATTAAAAGATATTTTTGAAAAACAGCAAAGAAAATGTAAGCTGTCTTAAAGACTCTTGGGTATTTTGTCCTTTTTTATCCCTAAGGCAAAATCGCAACTTTTTTATAATTCTGTTTCTAGTATATATTTTTTTGTATTCAGTAGAAAGATAAAAGAAATATGTTTAAAGCTCTTTACTGTTAAGTGATAGGGCCCCCTCCCCCACTTGACATAAATTACCATTTGTTATCATGGCTTTTTAAAATAAGGCTGGAATGAAAATATTCCTTATTTTGTTTATCAGCCAAAAGTATTTTCTACCACATGTTATAATTTCTGCAACACCATTCAGTATAGCTTTATTAAGAAAAGATATATATTTTCAGTACAATATCATTTAGCAGTAGCAAAATTTTGCCTAAGTTATGCAGTTTTTCACTAGTTAGTTGTTGAATGAGTAAATGAATAAGTTGTTAGTAGAGTCCCAGAATAATGCAGCCACTAACATTTAGAAAAGGCTTGTTATGACTAAGTGGCATGGTAACTATGGTACCGTGGTGATACCATAGTAAAACCAATCCATATTAATCAGTGACTCCAGAGGTGAAAAAGAAATGGCCGCACTGAGGACCAACAAAAACGTATTCAAACTTATGTCATAGTTACTTGTTTGTGTCTATTTATTCATCCAAGATTAGGATGATAACAGCAAGTCTGTAGGTAGTAGTCCTTGGTTTCAGAAAATGAAATAAAATTCAATCTGTCCAGTAAGGGATTATCTAGTAAGGGAATCTGTGATGAACAATTTCTTAAATGCCACATAAAAATCAAAACACAAACAATGAAGATCCAGCAGTGTTTTACATTTATGTCTTTTAGTTTATGTTTTGTCCAAAATACATATAGACTTTCAATAATTGATTGTGAACATAGAGAGTGGTAAGCTGGTGTGGGTGTATAGGCATATTGAGAAAGCTTGTATTCCCCAAGTAAGACACCTTTTCCATTTTTATTAAAAAATGATAATTTTATATTGCTTTTGAATGATTTAAAAATTGCTTCAAAGAGCCATAGGCCATAGCTTATTTTTTTTTTAAGTTGGTGCAAAAGTAATTGCAGTTTTTGCAATTATTTTTACCCTTTTAAACCACAATTATTTTTGCACCAACCTAATATAATTAAATTTAGAGAGGGAGGGAGGGGGAGGGAGGAAGGGAAAGAGGAAGAAAGGAAGAGAGAGAGAGGTTTATGCAAAACAGGAATAGTGCATAGGTATCTACACTGTTATTTTAAAAGAAGTAGCAAAACAAAATTCCATGATGTTTCTCCTGCCATGACTATTTCAACCACGCATATGATTTTTCAGCATCGTGGCAAAACATGATGATTACGTTTAATTAAACTCAACTAAAATATCTGTATTAACACCATTCTTTACATTTTTATTTCAAAATATAGTTAATTAAGAGCTATATAATTTTTTGAACTATAATTTCAGTTCTAAATTGTATTTTGCTTTTGTACTTTTTGAATGGTAATTCCACATACTTTTTTCATCAAAATTTAGTCACACGAGGCTGACTATATTTATAAAGAACAATGAAAAGAAAACAGGGGAAGATAACATAAGCAGTCTGTTGCAGGAGACCCAAACATCTTCTTTTAAAGAAACTTTGCTCTGGCTTCTTCTGTACAATTCCTTGAGGGTGAGTGGTTTGTTAAGTTGAAGATGGAAACAACGAAAGGACAAAGTATGGCCATTATGACATATACAAAATGTAGAAGAGCAAGATGAAACTTTGAGTTTAAGGTCTGTTGGCTGCCCTAGGTTACCTACTGCCCAGCTGGACATTCAGCCATTCGGGAATTATTGGAGATGCAATAATAAATGGAAATCCATCCTGATGGTTTTACTGCAATGATTGTGTCTAGCTTTCCTAACCAAAATCCAAATGGTTTGGTAAGGGATTGATGTTAGGCAAGTATTTTCTTTTTATTCTGTTGAATAAGTACCCAGTTTGGCAATATATGAAGATATGTGAAGCTTTCAGCTCAAATCATGTAGCAAAATACATTTTGCATGAGATCATCCCTGACAAAGCTAATGCAAGTCCAGAAGAGGTTAGAATTTTAAATACACAATATTGTATTTTGAATCTCCAAACCATATTGAGTCATGAATGGAAAGCTGCCCTTTCCTTTCTGTTACCAAACTGTTTATATTCTAAGTAAAAAGAAAGAAGAGAGAGAGAAATGTCAGACATTCCTCCACAGTGCACTATAAATTCATTATATGTTGCTTAAGAAAAATGAGAGTAAATTAGAATACAGACCAATATATGTCAGTTCATAAGGATGATGATTAAAAGGATGATGATTAAATTCCTTGACGCCTTCCATGTCAAGGAATACCACTGAAGACTGAAGTAGACCTACATTAGACATGGTCCAACAGGGCACTTTTTATCTTCCGGCACTCGGAATAAGCGGATCCGTCACATTCATCCAGTCTTTTATTCAACAAGTAATTACCAACTATCTACAATGTGGTAGCACTCTTTTAGGCACAGCAGATGCAGTGATAAAATGATATAGAGTGTTTGGCTTCATAGATTTATATTCTAGTGGAAAAAGAAAACATTCACAAAAAAATATTTACTATCAGTCCCAACAAAAAGAAATAAAACAACAATGAAATGATAAGTGACTGGTGGGTACATGTGTGGAGGACTACTTTAGTTGGGTTTGAGAAAATTTTCTCAAAGGAGTAAAACTTCAGCTAAAATCTAATTGATGGAAGAAGGCATCCATCTCATGATCCAAGAGAAGTGGCTTCTTACAGCTGGGAGAACTAGCAAGTTCCTAGCACTTGGATGGTAATATTGGTCATGTTTAAGAGACAAAAGACAAAGGTCAGAGTGTCAGAAGCCAGGAAGTTGTGGGTAGACTGTATGGAATCAAGTCAGAAAGATAAGGAGGGGCCACATCACACAGGCTTTGTGGGTCATTAGAAGAATTTGGGGGTTTGATCAAGGTGGAATTGGAAGCCATTAGGAAGTTTTAAAGAAGGGAATGGACATGATTTGATTGGGCTTTCATCACAGATGTCACCTCCATGTTATTTGGACAATGACTAGAATATGCATGGTGAAAGAGGTGGGAATGAACCAAAGATACAATTTGGGAAGTTGTGAAAGTCTAGTCAAGACAGGGTAATGGTGTGCTCTAGGGTTTTAGTATTGAAGATGATAAAAAGCTCTCTGATTTCATATTTATATTGGAGCTGGATATGACAGAGTTTTCTGGTAGGTTTCAAGTGAGATGTAATGGAAAAAGAAAATAATCCAACCTTCCTTGTGTTCTGACTTGAGCAAATAGATAAGGAGTGTCTTTTACTGAGATGGAGAAGATGAGTGAAGAAAAAGTTAAAAGAAGAAAAATAAGAGTTTTGCTTTAGATATGTTAATTTTGACATGCATAGTAGTATCAAAGCCTGATGCTGAATAGGCAGGTGGATAAATGAGTCAGTCTGGAGGCAAGGAGAGAGTTAGGGACAGAGATGATACATTGAAATACTTTGTATGGTGAATCATTTAAAGCCATTTGACTGTATTAGATCAGCCAAGGAAGATTACAGTTAGAGAAAGGAAAAAACCCAGGATATGGAGTATTCAACTGTATAGATTTGGGCCTAAGACAAACAGCCAGAAAAAAAAGATTGAAAAGAGCAGTCAATAAAGAAGTAATACCATGAGGATGTAGTATCAATGAATTTAGAGAACAGAGTATTTCAAAGAGGGTGATGCTCACCTCTTTCAAATTCTCTAAGAAGATAGGAAGGAACAGTTACTGAATCTGGCAAGATAAACATTCATTTGAACTCTTTCAGTGGAGTTCTGTGGAAGAACATCCAAATTGGAGTAAGGCAAGATTGGGACGAAGGAGAGTTATAACAGAAAACACTGACAATATTTTGGAAGAGTTTTGCTGTGAAGAAGAACAGAGAAATGAGACAGCACCCAGAGTATGGCAGTGGTCAAGAAGAGTTTTTGTTGTTGTTCATTTTTTTTTCCCTCCCTATACTTTTAGGTATTACATTTTTAAGAAACTGTCACCAATATGTAACCACACTATTATAGCACTCTTCACATTTATCTTATTATATTTATGTAAGTGTATTTACCTATAGAAGTGTATATAAATTCATTATTATCTCATTGCTTTACTATTTGTGACATTCCATTATGAACATCCACTGACTTGTTTCAATTCCCATGAATCCTTCTGAAGGTAAATGGAATTTTATTAATCCCTCTGCTTCAGCCTCTAGGTAGTCGCTGGCCTGCAACAGGCACTAGTTAGTTGTTGAATGGGTAAATGAATAAATTGTTAGTAGAGTCCCAGAATAATGCAGCCACTAACATTTAGAAAACGCTTGTTATGACTAAATGGCATGGTACCTATGGTACCATGGTGATACCATAGTAAAACCAATCCATATTAATCAGTGACTCCAGAGGTGAACAAGATATGGCCGCACTGAGGACCAACACAAACATATTCAAACTTATGGCATAGTTACTTGTTTGTGTCTATTTTATCTCCCAAAGATACGGACTTCTTTAAGTAATATCCCATGTATAATTCCTAATTTGTTGACTCAAACAGAAGTTGAACTGAAGGTCTAGCTATTCTAATGAATGAAAGATTATCATCTGAAGTCTATTGCTGAAACTCGATTTCTTTAGAATATAATTCAAATCCTTCTGAGAGGAAAAACCACCTTGACTGCTTTTATGTAAGGATAGAAATGTATTTAAATGCAAAAGTCTAGGTTGAATAAAATCTAATTTACTTTTTAAAAGGTCCCTGAATTGTGTTATGAAAATTAATATCCCGTGAAAATTAAAAGTTCCAAGCATCTGAACGTTCTTCACTTGTTTATATTCATCTCTATTTTAATGGGAAGACTGGTTTGCAGTTTTACTTCCCCTTCTCAGTATCAGCACTCATTTTTCATGCACTGTGTAATGCAAAACATGTCACCAAGATTCATATTGAATCTAGGACCACAACAAATATCATCGCTTTTCCCTATAATGTCCAGTCATTACCGATATCTTGTCATATCTCATCTTTCTTCAAGTGTAATAAATCATCTTCCAGATTTTTATCTTATTAGAAACATTGCTACAAGCCATAGTGCATGTTCTAGCTAGCACTGGGAGTTATTTTAGTAACTGATGTAAAACAGAAAACACTATGCAAATCCAGATCTTTTTGCCTGTTTTATTTTACCAACCACAGTCTTGCCTACCCCAACCATCAATCTGAAAAGGCAAACACTTTCTGCTAAAGTTGCATTGGAAGAATTAATTTGTACAAAATATGATTCCTACCACTTAAACAAAAAATAATTTTGAACTCTTATTAAAATTTTAATTATTTCTATAGTTTCATTTTATTTTTATTGGTATATTATTCTTGTCTACATTCTGGGGTAATTTTGCAAGGAGCTATTTATAGAAAATCCAATTAATAAATAAGTAAATAAATAAAATTCTTGGGGCTTACGAAGGATGATTGGGAAAACTTATGACTTGTAAAGTTCCTGGATTCCATCTTTATTCATGAGGTAGCGTCTTATTCCTACAGGACAGCCAGCTTTGTTTAAAATGATTACCAGAATGAAATTAGATTAATTTTATCTGAAGGAGTAAGAATATAAAGTGACAACTAAATTTAAGGACAGCACATCTTCACTTGCATAATAAATGTTTGATATTAGTTTTAATCTAAGGGATCTCTCATGGGGACTTTAGCAATGAGGATGTGATGACAGAATCTATGCAAACATGTCAGAGATAAAAGGTGTGTTATATGTATTTTCATTTGGACATCAGTGGTAAGGTTTCTAATTTTTCCAGAGTGATAACCTCATCCTGTATGGCAACGTGGTATCCATAGGGGGCATCACCAACTGTTTTAAGCAGTTTCATTGAAACATGTAACTTTGTAAATTAAGGTTTGCTATTCATATCCCAAGGCCTGTCATTTTCAAGTTCATACTTGGGAATGCAGGTATTTAACCAGAATAACTCTCAAAAAATATGTCCTTCTGCTTTTCCTGGGCAGAATTCTTCTTTGAACTCTTGCCTCACAGATTATCAATTTATTGTTTATCCAAGGTTAGCTATACCTTATTCATATCGATCTGCCCCTTAATGCTTTCTGTCCCTGTCTTTCTTTCTCTCTCTGTCTCCCTCTTAACTTTTCCTACACACACACACACACACACACACACACACACACACACGCTAAAGCTTCAGATAAATGAAAAAATTTCCTACACAGACTACAGTGGACCTATCAGTGACAGGAACATATATACAAGTGGCTTGATATTATCAGTAGTATAATAAGTATATTTAAAGGGCAAAGTTCGGTATATTAAGAGCAATTTTTTTTTTTTAACTCAGAACTTTTTTTTTTTGAGCAGTGAAACAGATGCATCCTCTTACTTTGATTTCTGTTTTTTTCATTCCTTCTCAATTTCCATTTGGCAAAGCCTACACCGTAGACCACTCAAAATACACAGCCGTAGTTCTCTCTGATGATGAACTTGGTCGACATGAGTTGCTGGTCTTTTCATCCTAAATATTTAAATTATTAAAAGGCTAAGGTTATATTGGTCATCAGCAAAATCCTTGTGTATGTTAATTTGTAAGGATAACACCCAAGTAATTGGTTCTCTTTGAAAATTTTCCCTGGTCCTCTGCAAAAACCCTTTTCTGTTATGTTTATTATCATCATCATCTTTTACATATGGACAGGAATGTGCATTTCATAGCACCTCTTCGCGGTAAATTACATAATTTGTTTTTCAACAAATGTAGAAATGATATCTTTTCTAGTCATTGTCTAGTCTCAGAAAACTTAGCAACTAAATCTTAAAAAAAACAGCATGTAAAGTCTAACTCCGAAATTATTAAAGGATTTATGCAATTGACTAAATAGTTATTATCTTCTGTTACTGTAGTAACCAATGTTCCCTTTTGGATCAGAGAAAACAGGTTATAATAGCAATTAATGTCGACACTAGTTATTCGTAGAAAGGCTAACCCTTGGCTGCTCCAACCTAATGGTGGGTGCCTGGGACTGTTAACTAATAGCTGGTCATTACTGCACTGCATTTCCCCAGCAAAGAGTTCCATGCTTCCTTTCCTGAATTGTTTTGCATACAAATATCAACTTGCCTGGTAACAAGTATTACTGGATAACATTGTTGCATGGGGTTGATAGCTATACATAAGAATTCAGAAAAAAATCTAAGGCAAAAATCTTATACATTTAAACCACAGGTATAAATGGAAGTGAATACAGATTTCCAAAATCAAGATAAAAGAAAAACCCCTGAAGTGATACGATTGTTTTCTAATGCATATCATGATGCTTCTGTGCCACACTGACCTTTCCTGCTCTGATCTGTAGTTGTTATTATGAAAAGGTCAAATCTTGCCCCTGCTATAGACCAATTATATGTTACTGGAAACACAGGATAAGGACTGACAATTTTGATGGTTAATGGTATGTGTCAACTTGACTGGCCTTAAGGGATGCCCAGATAGCTGGTAAAACGTTATTTCTGGATGTGTCTGTGAGGGTGTTTCTGGAAGAGATTAGTGTTTAATTCAGTAGATTGAATAAAGAGATCTGCCCTCACGAATCTGGGTAAGCATCATCCAATCCTTTGGGAACCCAAATATAACAAAAAAGCAAAAGAAAAGCAAATTTCTTCTGTCTCTAAAAATCTATATATGATTTTTATATATACATTATATATATATATATATATATATATATATATATATATATATATTCTGTTTCTCTGGAGAATACAGAATAATGCAATAATTTAAGAAAAACAGTTGTACTCCCTGCCTCCCCCCATGTGGTTTAGATCAATGAGGGTAGAAAGCCCTCATTACTTAATAAAGTTGAAACTTTCCTCCTTTGAATATTGTCCCTCTTGGGAAATGTAATATTGATTGGAAGGAGTGTAATTGCTTCACTGGGAGTAAAATTTTATTGCAGTATACGTATTATTGGGGATTAGATACACAGTCTCCCTGGACTTTTATACAAGGCCAGGCTGTTTTCTCATTGATGTTTCACAGGCAGTTTCATGTTGACTCTTCTAGAAAAGATCTGGCCATCTATTTTTAAGGTTGAATGTCAAGTAAGGGATTGTTCTGAATAGCACTCAATCCTTAACCTTACCAAAACAAAAAATAAATAAATAAATAAAAAGCAAGGAGGGGGGTATTAAAACTGTTTATTTTGCTGTATTCAGGAGAGGACATAGATAAACAACTATAAAAGTGTAACAAGAGTCCTCAGCACTGAATCATCTGGGAAACATAAAATAAATACATTTCTAGGCACCAATTCTGAAGTTTCAGTTTTTGGGGTCAGGGTGAGGGCTTGAAACACTATTATATTTTACAGTTTTCTGAATGGTTCTTATGTATATCCGTGAGAAACAACCACTGGATTAGAAAGTGAGAGAGAAAAGTGTAAGCCCTATCTCCATAAGTACAATCGCCATGACTTTACAGAATTTATTGCAGGATTCCATATAATTGTAACAATTTGTGTTTTTAACAAGTGAAGACGAAACTGACAATAAATATCTAGTAAAATAACGATTTAATTCCAAATAGGTGGCACTGTACACAAGGTCATCAGAAGGAATCCCAGGCAGGAAGAAAGAAAGAGGAGACTAAACAATCAGTCTTTACTTGTGGTAGTGTTAGGCTCTAGTCACCAGTAAATTAATCAAACAGGTGTCTTTGTGGAGGTACTTTGTAGATATGATCAATATGCATAATCAGTTGACTGATTATGGAGATTTAAGTAAATAGATAATCTAGATAATCTAGATAATCTGGGTGGGCATGATTTAATCAGTTGAAAGATTCTAAGAGCAGACACAAGATTTCGCAGAAGAAATTCTCCTTGTGAACTGCTGCTTCTATCTCTCCTTGCATTTATTTTGTCTGCCCTAGAGATTTTGGACTTGCCTGACCAGACCCCACAATTGCATAGCCAATATCTTGCACTAAATTTCTTAATATATATCTCGTACTGGTTCTCTGGGTGAATCCTGAATGGCACTCTACTGTCAAACTATGTGCTGAACCCGACTCACAAAGAGCTGTCACTCATTCTAAAGAAATCGGTTTCCAGCAGGACCCCACTCCATAGCAGGGTCCCCGAGGGAGGATCCCATTCACACTGTACCTGAGGGCATTCTCCAAGGGGTGACATTTTTCATGGACTACCATGGGAATGAAAGCAGCTGCAGTGGTGCAAATCTATGGTATTTCTCCATCCTCCTTGAAGTCTAGTTTATGTAATTGCCTGTAAGAAAATAAAGTGAACATATTTCTCACCTGGAAGGGGGAACATATTCATTTTCAACTGATCACATTCTTTATGATGTTAGGAATAAAAGATATCTTTTAAGTAAAATAATCAATGGATTTATGAGATCCATTGTTAACCAGATCAGTCAAGTTACTGATCCTCAGAGAAAGTCCACTAAGTTTAATAGCGAAGTATTTGATCAAGGCTGATTTCCCTCTGGTTGCTCCATGTGTTACAGAAAGTTGCCAAAGGCTCAGTTTGACTCCCACCTGCTCCTTGGAGATTTCCCCACGTGTCACAGGTCATCAGAATAACTCATTTTACTCTGTTCCTGAGGCTCTCCGTATCCCAAACTTCCTTTCAATATTTCATTCCATGTTCCAAATGTTGGCACTCAGCAGATGATATTGTGCAGTATTCTTTTCATTTTCATATTCATTGTATGTGTTTTCTCTAATGTTTCTCAAGTTTATGAATCATGTGCCATATCCTGTCTCCCAGGTATCAAGCCCACAACCACATGTATTGATTTTTAGAGAAATATTTGTTAATGAAATGAAATTTACACTAGAAGTGCCACATCAACAAATTACATAGAATATGTGAAATAATCTCTTTAATGTTATCACAGACTAAGCATACAGAAAAGTCTTAATAATTATTTGTAGCATGGACAAAATTCTATGGTAGTAACTCAGATTTTTATAATCACTTTTCTGCTTTATTTCTAGCAATAGAGATATAGGCACATCTTTTTCTTCCTGGCCAAACTGTTTTTATTAAACTAAACATTCCCCTTTAGGAAACTTTTTCTTAGATACAACAGCAGTCCTCTAATGTGAAACAAGACAGGAATTATAATCAGATATTTTCCTAACTGCATGATGAATTTAATACTATCACTTTAATTCACTTAATTTATTTAAGAAATAGTATTGAACATCCACAGTTTACAAGGTATTGTTCTAGATATTCTACACAGAAAAAAAAACCCTGCCCTTATTACACTAATATCACAGTAAGGAAATAGGACACAGTTAATAAAATAAATGAGTAAATTTTATACTTATTAGAGGGCCTTACGTGTTGTGGAGAAAAAATAAGGCACAATAGGAGGATAGTGAGGGCCGGGGACAGGGCCAGGATACGAATAGGGTGGTACTGTGCAATTTTAAAGAGAGTTGAGGGAAGACTTCATTGAGTAGGTGATTTGAACAAAGACATGAAGGAAACGAAGGTGTCAACTACGTGGAAATCTGGGAGAAGAGAGTTGCAGAGGAAACAGCCTAAGGCAGAGTGTCAGGGATATTAGAGTGGCTGGGGAAGAGAGCGAGGGGGACAAGCAACAAGAGATAAAGTTAGAGGGGACACAGGTGTGCCTGTTAGGTAGGGCCTTGTAGGTTACCATGAAGACTTTGCTGTTCACCGTGAGTGGGATGCAGAATCATCACAGGGAACTGAGCTAAGCAGTAGAAATATCAGATTTAGATGTAAGAAGTATCATGTCAGTGACTATATTTGGAGTAGACAATAGGAGAGCGGGGTGAAAGAAGAGAGCTGGTTAGGAGGCTACTGCAGTGCTCTAGGAGGTGGCGTGTGCCACAGTGAATGTGCAAGTGAACGTGGTGAGAATGGTGAGATGCATGTTAAAAGTAAAGCCAGTAGAATTTTCTGAAGGACGGAAAATTAACTGTTAAAGAAAAAGAAAACAACTTAGAAAGCCTCGAGTTCTTTTTATAAGTGTGCCATTATATAAAGGGGTGTGTTTTGAAGACAGAAGTCATCTGTATTGTTGATGCACTAAACTCGACTTGTTATCAGGAAATTTCCCTCTTGTGGATAACACAAACCTGCTAATGAGTTTCAATTCTATTAATGAGCACCGTGGAACTAAACTTACTTTAGCACCTGTCAAAGAAATTTGCTATTAACGAAAAAGCTGTGAAAGTAAATAAACTTTAAAAATCTCAATCCATCCTGTTTATTAACTACGCTAAAAACAGTGGTGCATTCGGAGCTGACTTGCACGGGTTGGGGATAAATTGGTCGAGTGCATGTCTTCCCAATTTGCCGTCAATATTCTAATCTGAAATCGGCCATCCTGGGGCTATTCACACCATGGGAATTATCGGATGCTACAAACTCAGAGTTTTCTTGTTTTCATTTGCGTCCACCTGGTTGTTAAACATTCATCAACACGACACTGCTAGTAAGAACAACAGACTTTTAATATTGAATTTAGATAAATAAATAAATAAAAGGCTGCGTTCGCTCTTTGCTTTCTAAAGTTAAAGTTATCTACCATCCACTTCTGTTACACTGGGCCTTTGGCTACTTATACATAATTTATAACTGATTTAAAAGTGTTCGCATCAATGCTTTCCTAAACCATTCTGGTTAACCATAGGCAGCAGAGAGGGGTGAGGGTAGCAAAGAGCATCGTCTTGAAAATCCGAGCAACTTAGATATGTTTTATAATAACTTTTACTGAACAGTTTTCTCATCTTTAAGATGGGGAGTGCACCCATGAGGAAAAGGAGGAAATTGGTGAATTTCCTATCCCGCAGCGGGCACTCTATCTGATGGTGTCTTTCCTCCCCTTTCCTCCTCTCCCACTACACCCTCCTCCCCCACAACATACATTTCACTGGCAGTGGCTTGACTGCAGAATAAATTAACCAGTCTTCTTATTCTTCATAATTTGATCTTTTTATTTTCCTTGTTTTTCCATTTATTTTTGAAACACATGTGTAAGTCACATACAATAGACTGCACTATTGAAAGGGTAGAATTCAGTGAGTTTGACAGACATACATAACCACAATCCCCAGCCAGGATCACAACACAGAGCATTTTCATCACTCCCCCAGTTTCCTCCCGCCCTTTGTCGCTAAAGCCCCTCTCTACCCCCAGTCCCCAGGCAATCACTGGTTGGCTTTCTGTCAGTATAAAAAGTTTTCACTTTCTAAAATTTCATATAAAGGGAATCGTATAGCATGTATTGTTTGTGTCTGACTTATTTCACACTGTAACGTTTTTAATATGCATTAGTGTATAAGAGTTCCAATTGTTCCATCTTCTCTCTAGCACTTGGTATTGTAAGTCTTTTTCATTGGAACTATTGTGTTGAGCGTCAACTGTGGTGTCTTATTGTGGTTTAAAGAGTCTGTTCCCTAATGACTAATGCTGTAGAGCATTTTTGCATGTGTGATGGCCTTTCTTGATCTTTCTAAAGAATTGCCATTTCATTTTCCTGTTTTGTATGTCTTATTACATTTTATCTTCTTATTTTTATCTTTCCACTTAGCACTTAAAGTTATCTTTATTTTTTTTAGCTTCCTATGAAAGGAACTGAATAATTTAATTTAGTGCATTCTTTTTTTCTAATATATTTTCTACCATGTATATTCTGTAATTTGAGTATGTGGTCTTTTATAAATGTCAATAAGTTAAAAGATGGTTAATAATGTCACTTAGACCGTCTATAGCTTTACTTGTATTATTATTTTTGCTAGTTTTTTCGGGGAAAAAACTGAGAACAGTGTATTCACATCTAGTTCCTTCTTTGGTTCTGAATATGTTATTAGACACATACACATTTTTAATTACATTTTTCAGATTTGTTGGTACTTTCATCACTGTTAAGTTTTCCATTTTGTTTGTAGCAATTCCCCTTGTCTTACAGTCTATTTTTTTTCTGATGTAGATATGACCCTTCCAACTTTCTTCAGCTTACTGCCTACATAGCATATCTTTTCTCACACTGCTACTTTCAGTGTATTTGGGTTTTGTATTTAAAGTGTGTCTCTTTTAGGCAAACACAGTTATTTCTTGCTTTTGTAAATAGTCTAAAAATCACTGCCTTTTGGTTGGGTGTTAATGAGAATTTAGCTAAGTGACTCCATGGCATTGCTGCCCCAGCATCCGTTTTGTTTGGCCAGGCAGCCTGAGGGACCTCAAATGGACACTAGAACCTTACGCCCTAGATAGCAGCCACAGAGTCACAAATAAATTAAGTTCCTGATATGACTTCCCTTGTGATACACAGTCTGTCCTCCCTCCCAGCACCTGTATGCCTATGTACCCCTTAGAGAAGACTGCCATGAGGCGAGGCAGACCAAAATTCCCACCCTTTTGGATTAAATTGACCAACCCAGCCTGAGCCTTGGAACCCCAAAGCTTTCCACCCACAGATCCTAATGTGCTCCAGGTCCTGCCTCTCTCTCTGCCTTCACCTCCCCTGGTGGCCCCTGGAGGCAGGTCGCGTACTTTCTCCGGATTTGTCAGTAATAAACTTTCTACTTCACTTTCTCATGTGGTCTGTTGTTGAATTGTGGCTCACCAGCTGGCACCCGGGGCTCCAACTTACCAAATATTATTTTAGCAAAGTGGTAACAGGTGTTTCTTGTTATATTTAATGGAATTATTTAGATTTAATAGAATTATTGTTTGATATGCCATTTTGCTATTTGTTTTCCATTTTCTTTTTTTTTCATTGTTTCTCTATTCTTCCTTTTCTGCCTTAATTTCTTGTTAATCAGATGATTCTTTAGTATTCTATTTTATTCCCTATTTTTGTATTCTAACTGTATTTATTTGCATTATCTTTAAGAATTGGAACTAAAGTACATATTTTTAGGGTCTATGAATTAAAGTATTCATTTTGAACTTATCTCAATCTACTTACAATTAATACTGAATTAGTTCTAGTAAAATACAGCAACTTTTAAGCAGCATATTTTCATTCACTATCCTACCCTGTACCTTGTGTCGTTATGGTCATGTATATGTTATGAATTTCTTCATAATATCTTATGATTTTGCTTTTGACAGATAAATGTTCTTTAAAGAAAATAAGGAAAGAAATGATAATCATTTGAGTAATAAAATATTATGTTTATCTACATATTTACCATTTCTAGTGCTCATCATTGCTTTCTGTAATCCAATTTGCCTCCTGGTGTCACACTCCACTTTTAGCATTTACTGTAAGACCTATCTGCTGGCTCCAGATTCTCTCAGCTTTTGTTTATCTGAAATTTGCCAGATACAGAATTCTCAGTTAACAGATCATGTGTGTGTGCGTATGCACATGCACACTTTGAATATATCGTTGTAATATTCTCACCTTCATAGTTTTCCTTCTGTTTATAACTTTTCAGGGTTAAACTCTCCTCTGGCTCCTATCACCTTCTGGATACTTCTCAGTTCCTTGGAGCAGTGAGTTTTAGAAGTTAGTCTGGTTCTTATAATCGCTACTTGTACTAAGAGTACTTGCATAACCACCTCACTCTGCCACCATTGCCAGATATCAGATAGTTAAATCTTGAATAATTTCATATTCTGTGCTAACATATAGATGACACCTTACATGTGAGAAAATGTATAACGCCTGAAAAAATCCAACAGTATGAACTTGGTTCAATTTTTAGATGTAACTTGGTTCATATTTTAGATGTAAAAATAATCTGCTTCACAACACATAATTTTAAGCCTAGACAGAGCCTTAAGACTATGATAACATGCTCTGCTGCTTTTAATTTCTCTTTGATGCCAAAAGATATTTATGTTATATGTGCTCTTCAAGCTAAGTATATATTTCATTGAAGAGAAAAAGAAAGTGGGGAAGGCGAATAAATCTTTAAGCAGAGAGAAAAGTCTATATTTGAGAATACATGTTAAAGATATTTTAAACTGTTCCTTCCTATAGAATTAGAAAGTTTTTGGTGTTATGTTTAAAGTTCAAAGTTCAATGCTGAATGGTAGCTAAGTAAACCTTGTATTTATCTCTGGAAATTGAAGTGCACATCTATTGACAAAATGGCATTTTAGGAATTGCTGAGGGAATGATTAAAATAAAGCCAAAATGAAGATGACAGTGTGAATAAGCAAAGGTGATTTGTTCTGTAAAGGCTTTGAAATGCTCAGATAAAAGCCCTTGCTCTAAGAATATTGAAACAAAGCCTCATAGTAGTGATAAAAGATATTACCCTGAAGTTATATTTTTTCTTTGTTTGTTTGTTTGTTTGTTCTTTTTGGGGGTGGAGGGATTGGGTGGTGGGTTTGGAGGATGGTAGTGTTATCTTAGAAAACCAAGGGGTAAGGAAAAAGAAAAAATCTAAAGACGAAAAGTTTTTTGAAAAATAAGACTTTACTTTCAATAAAATGAATTAGGTTGCACTGCTGTCTTGACTTATACCTTTTTGTAAACATCTAGCTGACCTTGTGAAATTCAAACTATGTATTTTTAAAGTACTTCTCAAAAAGTTAAATGGGAACGTGTTGATTTCCTCTTTTTTTCCTTTTTCTTGAGTGAAGATATTGGAAAACATCTTTAAAATTTGATTTGTCATTCAAATCTTCTTATCTCTCTAACTTGTATATTTTGAAAAAATATAGGAAGCTAAGATATAATCTAAATCATCAGTCAAAGTATTTCAGTTTTGATACTTACAGGATGGCATCTGGCTGATATTAGCATAGGAGTCCAATAAATGGATTCATACACCAGTCCCCTGGGTGCCTTGCCGGTCATCTTATCAGTGTGGCTATTTTGATTGGTGCTATCAGAGGGTCAGGTGAATTTAGAAGACTCAGCCAGCATGTTCAGGGGACTCAGAGCGAAGAAAGCAACGTGTATGGGCAGGGACTATGGGTCGAGGTCCTACACAGCACCCCCATCTTGTCAGGAGATACAAGAGAATTTGAGAAAATTCATGAAACTATTGAGGACGGTAAGTGACAGACTTCTCATTGTTGCACATTGGTGAGTAGAAATATGAGCAACAGAAACCTCGGTCCTAGATTGGATTAGGAGGTATTGACGTAAACTCATATTTTTTAATAGTAGAAAGAAAGAAGAGAGAGAGAGAGAGAGAGAGAGAGAGAGAGAGAGAGAGAGAGAGAGAGAAGGAAGGAAGGAAGGAAGGAAGGAAGGAAGGAAGGAAGGAAGGAAGGAAGGAAGGAAGGAAGGAAGGAAGGAAGAAAGGAAGGAAGGAAGGAAAGAAGGAAGGAAGGAAGATTAATTAAAGTATTAGATGAATTCAAGATGAAAGAAAAAAAGGAAGATCGGTACATATGTACCTTTGTGTGTGTGTGTGTGTGTGTGTGTGTGTGTGTGTGTTATACCTACATGTACATCTTAGCTCTGGCCATTGTGGGAATCTAGTAGAAATAACCCAGATCTTGGTTTCTAAATACTATTTTCCATCAAAGAATTCAGAGCTCCTTAGAGAAATGGCTGCTTTTAGGGCTGGAGAAAGGAAAGAACCTAGAATCACTTATTTTAAGAAAGGGCTCAAAGAATGATGAGGAGGTTTCAAAACAATAAAGGAAGCATCTTAAAGTTTCTCCCACCTGCCCGATCTGGGGCAATTTAAACACAAAAACAAATATTGATACTAATAGATTACTGATTAATCCATACCTATACATATAAATAAAATAAATTAATAAAATATGGGAGAGAAAGGAACTTTCTACCATAAGGAGAATTCTAGCTACTAAATATACAAAGCATAATAGCACTAGAATATCATTATTTCTCAACTATCATAGTAATCCATTTAGTCAAGAATCATCAATAAATACTAAATCCAGTGAAGGAAAATATCAAAGAGGAACAGATTATTTACATAGTCTCAACGTATTATCTCCACAAAAATTCAGAGGCACATGACCTTGATGAATTTTCTTGAGTCCTCATGTCTAGAACATGTTGACAAGGTGATATATGTCTTCTTAGGTGAAAACAAGCTGCTGTACAGACAGTCACTAAAGCAGAGTTTTGTGCTTGGTGATCCTTTTTGGGGTTTTGGACGTAGGGCACGCATCCTTCAGATCTGGAAAATTTTCTGAAATTATTATCCTTGATCATTTCCTTCCTTGTTTTCTATTTCTTGGGGGGAGGAGATGCCCATTAATTATGTGTTGGATTTTAATGGTAAGCATCAGGCTTTCAGAAATTTTCCTGTTTCTATGTGGCATCTCCATCCTTGAGAGCTGCCCTCAGTTGTGGATCCCATTAGTCTATTCTGTCAGAGATTAAACCTCCAGGCTTCTGTTGAGTTTGACAGTGGGTGAGGCACCCAGTTATACCAAGAGGAATTCTGTGCGGTTTACTGCTTTTTTTGTTTATTTTTTTAATTATTATGAAAAACTGCAAATCTATTATAGAGAGACTAATATAATAAGTCCCACATATGATTTTAGCTATTCTCAACTCTTGATCAATCTTATTTCATCAATAATACAATGCATTCCCTTTCCTCCATAACATAGCATATAAACAAATATCAGTCATTACAATATTTCATTTCAAAGTATTTTGGCGTGAACACTAAAAGGTATAGATTATTTGTTAACATAACTAAAATACCATTATCACGACTTTTCAGGAAAGTGTTAAACCACTAGGCCTGGGTGGCTCAAACTCTGCACCTTCTTGAGAAAAGTCTGTTTTCAAGACTTTCCTGTAGAGCTCCGGTTAGATGAGCTCTGAGCCCTTGTTTTTCTTCATAAAAGCGTTTTTGTATGTCTGAGGCTTTGGGCTGTTGCAGTACCAGTTTTACCAGATACTTTATGCTAAGAATGTGATCTGTTTCGGTGCTGCAGGGATGGAGTCTGAGTAGCTGAGGTCAGTCCCACGCACACTACATGACTGGCCTTCAGTAAACACCGACATCAAGGCTCAGTGAGGCTCCCCTGGCTAACCACCCTTCCCAGGTGCTGTCACACATCATTGCTGGGAGAATTAAATGTGTCCACAGGATTCCACTGCGAGAAGATACAGAGTGTGTGTGGTTTCCTTTTTCCTGGACTTTGCCACATGAGTCTTTTCCCTTTACTAATTAAAATCTGTATGTTTTCATTATAATAAACCATAATTGTGAGTAAAACAGCTTTTCTGAGTCTTGGGAGTCCTCTAGCAAATCATGTTTGGGGTTGGTATTGGGGACCCACAATACAATACCTAAGAATTCGCAGTAAGTATTTATATAGTCAGTGACTTATTTCCCAAGTTGTGTGTGTGTGTGTGTGAATCATGATCCATATAAGGTCTATATAGGCTG